>NW_020825210.1:0-57211 GCF_003286155.1 Drosophila erecta | reverse complement strand
TGTGGTGGGCGGTGAGGATGCGGGGAAAAATCAGTTTCCCCACCAGGTGTCCCTGAGGAACGGTGGCTCCCACACCTGTGGAGGTTCGATTCTGTCCAGGAACTACATCTTAACCGCCTCCCATTGTGTGTCCAACGAGGACGCGAATCATGTGATTACGCCGATTGCGGCCGAGCGTTTCACCATTCGAGCGGGCTCCAACGACCGATTCAGCGGTGGAGTAATTATCCAAGTGGCCGAGGTGATTGTCCACGAGGAGTACGGCAAGTTACTAAACGACGTGGCCCTGCTGCGACTAGAGACGCCACTGATCCTGTCCGCGAGCACTCAGCCCATTGCTCTGCCCACCGAGGATACGCCAGCGGATGTGGACGTCATCATTTCCGGCTGGGGAAGGATCAAGCACCAGGGAGATCTGCCGCGTTATCTCCAGTACAACACCCTGAAGTCCATTTCCTTGGATAGGTGCAACCAGCTGATCGGCTGGGGAATCCAGAGCGAGTTGTGTCTCATCCACGAGGCCAACAATGGGGCCTGCAATGGGGACTCTGGTGGTCCGGCCGTGTATAACAACGAACTGGTGGGCGTGGCCGGGTTCGTGTGGTCTGCCTGTGGAACCAGCTATCCAGATGGATATGCCAGGGTGTACTACCACAACGCATGGATCAGGAATAACTCGGATGTGAAATAGTGCTGTCATTGCTGAACTGCGGGAACTTCATTTAGATAACTGCTGGACAATAATTACAATTTAAGATTCGCCGAATTATATAATCTTTTTTTTTTTTTTAATAGCTTGCATCTTTCATGCTAGCTATAAGTCTTAGCAAAAGTTAAAAATTAACTTAAATACTGTGAAATACATATCAAATATTCATACCCATTAAAACTGTTAATCTTCAATATGAGTGGAATGGACGCAATAGAAAATTGTTTTGTGGGATGAGATACTCTTAAAATGTTGAATGAAAAGACGGGTAATTCCCAAAAATGCTGCTTATACTGCTTCAGACTACTTCGTAGTGATACAGATAATGATGCTATGAACTTTTTGCTTACTTTATTTTAGAAAAAGCACCAACTTGTGCACATGAACCACTTTTCGAGAATTCTCCAACATACGCAAGTGAACAGTGCGTGAAAAAGTGTGTCGCAGCTCGGGCAATTCTGTATAATTTAGATGTCGGCGCCGTCCGGAAAAAAAAAAAATTATGTGAAAAATAATCTTTTCCATTGCTGTTGGCGACTTTAGCACTTTTTATGATCGTTAATCGTAGAGTAAAAGGGTATACCAGATTCGTTGAAAAGGATGTAACACGTAAAAAGAATAGTTTCCATGTCCGTCTGTCCGTCCGTATGAACGCCTCAATCTCAGGAACTTGAAAATCTAGAAACATGCCTTGTTTCTGTAGTACTTTTGAATTATTATTTAATTTTGTTTTCATGTTATTATTTTTCTTGCCAATTTCTATCGGTAGGCTAAAAAAATGTAGAAATTTCTCGTTCGCATTCCCATTAGATGAGTAAGGGGTATCTGATAGTCGAGGAACTTGACTATTGCGTTCTCTTGCTTTTGATTAAATTCGTATTTAATCAATATTAGCAGAGTAAGAAGTCATGTTGATAGCTTTTTCTAATCATCTTGCATCCCTTTTAGCTAATACCAAATAAATGCACGAGTTTTGGGTGTGCGAAACGTCATACTTGTAGCATAAGTGTAGTACATGAACAAAATATTGTAGCAAATATTGAATGTTTGTTTTGTGATTATTGTGACATTCGTGCAAAAATTAAATGGATGGGGACCAAACATTACGAAAAAATGCATAAACATTTCGTTGCATCAAGAATTCTGAGATATAGAACCTCAAAGTAAAAAAAAAAACGTGTTTTAAATAAATTTTCTATCTGAAAATTCTAAAATTACTATCTGCCATCTGCAAAAATGGTCAAATGTTTCTATAGAAATTAGTCAGTTGATGTTAAAGAAATATTCTTATATTCCAGTTTATATTTATATTATAAAGCGCGAAGCTTTGCCTATACATCGCTTTTATTCTTTTTTAGTCGGCAATCTTAATTCTTTGATTAAAGAAACTCCGAATAAGTTGGGGAGAGAGGTGATCCAATTGGATCTATACAAGATCGGACATCTGCGGCTATATTTGGACGATAAGTTTGATGGGTTTTCAAAAATGGTCGAAGAAAAAAACTTCTTCAGATTTGACCACAAGAAAGCCAATAAGCCATAAAACAATTACCAATGACATACCTTTCAATCGCCACTATTTTTCGATTAGATTTATGCACATTAAAGTAGCTATAAAACACATTTCACGCGATAAGATATGGATAAGATAAGAAAGCTAAACCACCGAATGCAACATATAGAGACTTCGCCAAGTTGGCATTGCCCATTTGAAAAAATGACAACCGGTAAAGTCACGATTTTGTTCTGCAGCTTCCTGCTGTTCCTGGTGCTCCCCGTACAGTCGGCACCTGGTAAACTAAACGGCCGAGTGGTGGGCGGTGAGGATGCGGTGAAAAATCAGTTTCCCACCAGGGTCCCTGCGCAACGGTGGCTCCCACACCTGTGGAGGCTCGATTCTGTCCAGGAACTACATCTTAACCGCCTCCCATTGTGTGTCCAACGAGGACGCGAATCATGTGATTACGCCGATTGCGGCCGAGCGTTTCACCATTCGAGCGGGCTCCAACGACCGATTCAGCGGTGGAGTAATTATCCAGGTGGCCGAGGTGATTGTCCACGAGGAGTACGGCAACTTCCTAAACGACGTGCGCTGCTGCGACTAGAAACCCCACTGATCCTGTCCACGAGCATTCAACCCATTGCTCGGCCCACCGAGGACACGCCAGCGGATGTGGACGTCATCATTTCAGGCTGGGGAAGGATCAAGCACCAGGGAGATCTGCCGCGTTATCTCCAGTACAACACCCTGAAGTCGATAACGACGGAGCAGTGCGAGGAGCTGATCGAGTTTGGATTCGAGGGCGAGCTGTGCCTGATCCACCCGGTGGACAATGGTGCTTGCAATGGCGACTTCCGGTGGCCCGGCCGTATATAACAACGAAGTGGTGGGCGTGGCCGGATTCGTCGTGGGCAGGTGTGGGACCAGCAATCCGGACGGATATGCCAGGGTGTTCTTACTTCAAGGACTGGATCAAAAAGCACTCTGATGTCTAAGAATATCAAAACAGAAATGCTTGTGTTAATTAAAACTAGGACATAACAAGTTTTTTTTTTTTGAGTTTGAGTTAAATATGAAACTTTATAAATAAAAATGTTTTATGTATTATTGTTAATTATGGCAAAGCGGAAACCTAAAAAGTAGGTGTATTACTTGGTATTTCATGAAATTAAAATTCGATTAAATTCAATGCTCTATACTCACTGTCTGCACTAGAGAAATAAGCAAAAGCTCGGGAAAATCACTGGTTTAAGTGTTTTGATCTGGACAATAAATTAATGTTTTGGTTGCTCAATCATGATGAATACCAGGGTTGTGAATCCATAAATCATTGGCACGGTTCGGGGCTCGAACCTTAGCGGATGATAAGGTTCGACGTGCTCGACAAGGTTCCGGCCTCGACCCAGGGTGAAAAATTGGTATATCCATATTTATATATTTTTTAAATATTTTTAAGTAATTGTTATACCCTTGCAGAGGATATTTTGATTTTAGTCGGAAGCTTGCAACGCTGTAAAGCAGGCATTAGTGACCATATAATTTGTATGCGTTCAGAATGAATTTCGGTTCATAAATTTATAATTCTAACAGAAATAGAAATCTTTTTTACTGCTAAATACCCAAAGTTGCAATCCCTATAAGGATTCCTAGTGCTTCGCCTTTAAAGTGTTGGCTTCTCTCAGCTGGCGCCCCATTTGTGTGTTGCACATTTTTTGCATATTTGTCAAGCAATTTTACTCTAAATTTGCCAATTATGCGTATTTTTGAGCGTGACCCGAATGGCCACCAATATCCACCGAAAAAACCCCATACCCATACGGAAATTGTACTCGTGTGTGTATTGGGAATATGGCCCTTTATCGCTTTGGCTACATTGTCTCCTGGCCATTGTTTTGGCACGAGGGTCGCTACAAAATATTAGATGCCGTCTAACTCATAATCCATATGGAGTACAACTTTGAAGCAGTTGGCAAGGAATGTATCTCATGAACTATTTTACTGAATGTGTTACTTACTTTTTGAGATGTACTTTCTTACCAAAAGCGCTCTCTAATTCATGATGAAATGGGGTTTCAGACATTTAATTGGCAACATTTTGGTCCATGGCTGGTGTTCTGTGCTTTGAAATCTTGAGAAATTTAAATACCAACTATTTTGGCCGCCCTCGCTTAACTTTGGTGTCCCTTTTTCTCACTTATGGCCCCATGTTGTTGCTGCGATCTCGCGCATTTTGCAACTTATATTGGCATAATTTATACTTTAGCAGCATTTTTATCGCTGCGCTGTGCGCGATACACCAAATACAAAATCAAATAAACAATGGGCCGCTGCACAGGCACAATAGCAATAACAATATGCCCCTCTACCCGCCGAAAAAAGAAGGACGAAACATGTCTATACTATATGTGTATTCCTGCCCTTAACCCTCTTGAACCTTAACCCTTTCTGCTGCAGTTTTCGTGCAGTGTTCTGTGCGTCACTTTGGGCGCTTTATTTATTTACAATTTCTGCGTGAGCCCCGTTCGATTCTGGTTTTTTCGTTTATTTATTGATTTACAATTTATACATGCTCGGTCTCACATGCAGTCACACAGTACGTATGCGTTATACTCGTATTTGCCATCGAGTGTGTGTTGTCATCATCGCAGTCATCATCGGCATCTTTATTGGCTTTGGTTGCGAAACCGCCGGAGTCCTTCGAGCTGCCCTCTCCCCCCGGCCCTATGTCAATGCCATCAATCATTGGTGGCAGCAGCATTTTTATGTAAATAATTAAAATAGAAAATAATCGTAAAATAAAAGGGCCGAGTGTAATTCTTTTTTGACGCAGTCCACTGAGGAAGATGACTGCAGCGCAGCAGTTTGTGGCGATAAAAATGCTGCCATTTCCCATGAACCTTGTCGCGTGTCGCTCTCATAATTTCCCCCTCCCCTTCAATTATCGCAAATGAAAAGCCACAGCAGGTGGAAATGAAGTGGAAATATTTGAGTCCATAAATATGGCGAAAGCAACGAGGGCGACTTGTTTGCAAGCCATCAGCCTATTTGGCTCCCAATTAAGGTGATATTAAAAAGAATATCGCACGGCACTTGTGGCGGAAATGGCTCTATGACTTCGATTCGATAGTTTTCCACTGCAGTGACCATCAAGTTATTGGCCATCTATCTAACCATCTCGACACATCTCAAACTGACACTCGAAATTTGAATATTGGCTCGCCAGTCGAGAGTTATTAAATTCCACAAAATAAAAGCATTCGATCATTATTTTTCTGTTATCTGCTGCAAATGGAACAACTTCCGAGGCGGAAATTGTAAACAAGAGTGGAACTTCGACTGGCCAACTGGCAAACTGGCCAACTGGCCAACTGGCAAACTCCTTCACGCCCTTTGCTGACAGACACGTTTTGCGATGTGTCATCATTCGGCATCGATGAAATGGAGGGACTCAATTATATTGTCGATGCGACTAGTGCAGGCACATTGGAATTTTAAATGAAAAAGGAGCAACGGGCTCGGCTTTAAATACTGCGCGTGTGTGTGTTTGGCATAAGAATGCGTCCAAGTGTATCAACGATATAAACTTCTACGTCCACATAGACATACGAGTATGGCCCAGCACATAGCCATGTTTTGCCCACACATCTGGGCACATACATATGTGCATGCATATGTAGTGTTTTTATTTAAATGAATTGCACGCAACAGCAATTCCGAAAATTGGTTTCGGCAGGAGAAAGGAGCTGTGCGATAAGGGATATTTTTTACACCATGCTCTTTCAAGGAGCCAACTAAGTGGCACTGTGTGTGTGCGGCACTAATTGGCTTATTGCGCAATATTTACTCTGTATCTGTTGCAGTCTAAGCGTAATGTCTAACATCATGTGAATGGTAAGCAAACTAATCATTTTTGCATAAGTGCCCAAAAGATGTTGCGCATTTCCTGCAAATTACGTATACGCCACATGATCGTAAGATGTCACTTTTCACAGTAACTTTACTAAAAACTAAAGTTGTAATAGTACGAGCTGGAAAACTCTGCTAATTAAATCAATCATACAGGCTCGAATCACATGCCGCTATGAATTATAATTTTGGCTCATTCGTCACTTTGGTTCCTACAATAATGGTTAAACAAAAATAATAGAAATAACTCTCTGGAACGCACACATAAATAAGTCCACGCACACACGGGCAAAAAAGCGGGGGCGACAGACATGTGTAAGTACATACATCTGTGTATATTGGGAAGTGTCGTCGGTTGGTGCTACTTTTGCCGCAGGAAGCGGTCGCAGCTGTGGGTTTTAAAATTTCAATTCATTTCCGTTGTGCATACCGTATGTACATACGTGTGTACGTGCGTGTGTGCGCGTGTGTGTGCGCTACAAGAGTCAGTCGACAATACACACGCAGGAGGGCACACGCACTGGCAAAAATGAAAAACAAAATGCGGCTAAATGGCAGACAGGCCCAAAAACAACATACCAACAGAAACAGCAGAAGCAACAGCAACAGCAACAACACAGCCAGGTCCTTTCTGGTCTGGCCAGGGAAATTTATGTGCCGAAAAGGCCAAACAGAAACGAACCTGAGGCCTGTTACTGGGGAGCCCCCGAAACCCGAAGCCCTATACCCTGTACGCGATACCATATACCCGATACCCGATACCCTATACACGATACACGATGCACGATGCACGATACCCGAGCACCCACAACAGCAGAAACCCATACTGCAGCCCTATGCAAACAGTAGCAGGACCTATGGCGCATTCCAGATCGGATTCGAATCGGGGATACCTCTAATCATCCTTTTCAGTATGCAAGGACTATTGAATGATGTTTGTTATGATTGATATACTATGTTAGGGAGTATTTATTGTGGAATATTTTTGGAATACAGGGTATCTCCTGGTCGATCGGGTCGACACATTGGTTCTGGCTTGCTTTATGTTTAAAATGTAAAATGCTTGAAGTCACAAAATTCAATAATGCTCAGTGCCCAGTGCAGTGCCACTCCCTTTTCGGCCGCCCAACGCCCAACGCCCAACGCCCCCGTCGCCCACTCAGTGGGCGTGGCTCTATGGGGTAAATTGCATAAATGTATGACAAATGAATGCGTTGAATGCAGCACTAGTACAACGCTCGCTCAGGTGGCATATCATAGGTGCTATTGTGTGGCAATGCCACACACACAGACACGCAGGCACACACACACACGCAGTGTGCTTTTTCAAAGGGGGTTCAGGGGGGGACAGGGGTTAAAAAGGGGCTTCCCAGCGGTTGGCACCCTCGAAATTAAAGCGATTGATGAGAGGCTAATGAGCGGGCACCGCAGAATGAAATACAATGAAAAGTCCGCCCGATTGTGAAACTGTGACAAAAGGAAAATGGAAAACGGAAAATGGAAAATGGAAAATGTCCTCTCCACATATCAGTAGGCATTTTGCGTGATTTGGTCACTCTGAGGTTGGTTCAACGATTTTAGATTGCAAAAAAGAGAGCAATGTGGCTGACTATGAATCGCGGGAAGTTGGACATACATATCTATGTCAATTGCAATTTGGCATACAAGTACTACCAAACTGGACATAGTTAATTCTTAGTTTGCTTACGAAAAGCAACATCTGTGGATAATTTCACTCTAAAAGTGAAGAGCTTAAAATGGCAAGTACGTTTGCCATATGGATATTCTACGTAACTTTAAAATTGATAAACAAAATTGCGCAAGCACTTTAGTTTGGTTTCCAAAATGGAAATGAAATGGTTAGGACGCCCAAAAGCTTTAGCTTTTCAATTTGCCTGATTGGGCGTTATCCCAATACAAACTAGATGATTGCTTAGAACAACAAACAGGTAAAACGAACCGATCACGTTGCGATTTCCCCAGAGCAACCAAACATTGAATATTCGCTTCGATGTTGGTTATGAGTATCGCATAAAGTAAACATATATTTGGGGCTACAGCACCTGGCCACGCCTACCATGGACCAACAGCAACAACACCTTGCCATATACAACAAATGCAACTGCAACTACAACACACAACTCCAACAACTTTGACCGCAGCAATGTTTGGGTCTCAAAACTTTGAGGACGTTGCAACATGGCCTACACTTTCGATGGGACACGTCAACTGCAGCTGAAGGTTTGACTCATTTGAAAGATTAAAAAAGGAAGCTATAAGCGCCATTATTTGAGTATTATTGGTTGCTTCAGTGCCACAAGTTGCAGGCAAAAAATGTAAGAAAGCTGTGACTTCTTAGCCCACACATACGTGTCCCTTTATTTTTAATTATATTATATACTTAGTATATTTTATATTATGCTTATTTTGTAGACATTACGCAGAGCAGCAACCAGTTGGTTGGCAAAATAGCCGACAAAGTTTCCCCATTCGCTCAGGTTGCTTTTTGTTGCGCTACTGGGAACGTGCAAAGATTTAGCAAAAGTACTTACACCAGCAGCCAGTTTGGCCGGGAAAATGGAGTTCAGCCCGACTAGGATTCTCGGATCTGAATCTGAGCCCGCATCTGCGGCTGGAGCTGAAGGTGGACCTGAAGGTGGAGCTGAAGGTGGTGGTGCTGCAGCAGCTCTGGGCCTTGGCAATAAAGGTAACCTTCTTAATTTGTTATGACTGTCATTTTGGGGCACGTAAATGGGTGCGGCTCCACCGGGCAGCTGTCCTGACCCGTCTCCAATCCTCCTCCGATTCCATTAGGTACTCCGTCTTCCTGGGGTATTTCGGAATTCGCCAACTCAGATCCCTGGTAAAGGAGTAAAGGACATTTAGTTGCATTTTTTCCTTTCATTTCATATATTATTTAATACTACTCGTATATACTTAAATATTAAAACACGCTTAAACGTAAAATTGGCAATTTAATTGGCGCTGAACACGCAGGTAAATATTGGTTTATTTATTGAACACAATTTAGCCAAAAATTAATAAAGAGCCATTTTTCTAATTACGGGGTTATAGTCCATATTTTAAAAAATGTACTTTTACGGTATTGGTATTCCGAATTTAAAGAGTTAAGATAATGCGATAATTGGGTTAATACTGAAGCAACATTTACATAAAGTTACATTTTAAATGTTCTCGGGTCAACGCGATTTCGGGATTACAGGGTAACTTTCGGCTTGAAAGATGCCACCACTGTTGCAGTTCTTTTGGCCAGTTGGCGTTTTTGGTTCGTTGTCGAAACGCCGCTGGCGATTTTGGCCCAAAAGTGTGGGCCACGTCTGCGTTTTGTCCCAAAAGTTGCTGTAATATTTGCATTGGGCTGTCGCCGGCGTTGGAGGAGCTGCGATTTGGCTATGAAGTGTGCGAAACACAAAGAAAAGCGCCGCGGCGAGGGGGTGGAAAAGTGTGCATTGTGTACTCTTTGTTTTATTTTTCTTGTTATTCTTCTGATATTTCCATTTTTTAACCACGTAGTGTCACTTTCAGCCGGTTCAAAGCGAAAACTGAGGCTAATACAAGATGAAATTGAGATGGCCGGCAGAAATTAAGAAACATTTTTTTACCTCCCAGCAATACGTACTTATTTTATTATAACAAATATGGAAATGTGCAGCATTTGTGGCCAAAAAGATATCGGCAGGAGCTTTTAGCTAATCAAACTTGAGTTCCGCGATGGAAAATAAGAACAAAACCCCCTTTGAAAACTAACGAATAGGCACTGGCCAATTTTGAGCTTAAAGCGATGAGAAGCCGCTTCAGGTCATCGATAGAAATGTTACCAGGAGCATGTTCATCCCGCTGACTATTTTCCAACTCCCCAAAAAGCCGCCTGCTGTGCTACCTTGTGCCAAGTGCTCTGGATTTTTCCCCTCTGTATTTCCTGTGTTTTCCTCATTTTTTTTGGGCCCACGCTAAGCACACAAAAACATAATTTGTTTGCTTGTCATTTTGCCATAATACGCTGACAACAACAACAAGGACGAGCACAGCAAGGAGGCCAGGAAAATTCTGGGATCTACAGAAAGGGGAAAGGGGAATGGTGAAACGGGAGGGGGTGGGGGGTGTGGACTCCACCAAAGAATATCAAGCACAAATACTAATAAACGTGAATGGGGGATATGCGGCGGAGAAAAGCAAAACTCGCGCTCACCACTAATGTGTTTTAATTTTTGGTCAAAGTGTGAAAAACGGAAGGTGAGTTTTTAAAGCCCCAGAATGAACATAATCGATTCTGAGAACTCAAATGGGAAAAAAAATAATGTTATATTAACCTTTTATAAAAATGGTTTGCCAAAAATGGTTAATGTATTATTGCTTTACATTTAAAACTATTCAGTGTTGGAAAATGGTTAGTCACGAGAACTTGGAATTTTCTAGTTAACCATTTTTCGCATCATACCACTGCTATCAGTTATTTAAGCTTCCTACCTCAAGAGTTTATTGTTCACTGCTAAACAATTTTATAGAAATAAACATTTCTTGAAATAAACATCTCCGCTTGAAATACAATACTGAGTTTATGGATATACATAAAATTGTATCATTGCATTGAAGAGCCTCGCCTTTAAGCCAAGATTTCACTGACCATTTGAGAGGGAGGCGATTTTAAAGTTATCTGGCTACTCAGGCCAGTGGCTGCCTATTTTCGGACACAGGACTCTGCTTACTGAGCGTAATGAATGTGCTTACGAATTGGTTATTATATTCTTGGGGCAGAAGGACTTGCAGGACACTAGGCCGGGATGGATCGAGGCAGGCGAAGGATGCAGGGCTCTTTGTTTGTTTGTTTGTTTGCTGTTTGCTGCTTGCTGTTTGCTGGCAATGTGTTTGCTTTTTTGGCTGCCTGTTGACCTGCAGAGCACAAATGGCTAAAAAGAAAATTGAGCGCAAAATGCTTAACAAATATTTTATGACTCCGAAGTTCAAACGCTTAAATGTGGCAACATTGTTCTTGGCCCCTGCTTTTCGGCTCTTCTTTTGTTGTTGCCGGCAAATTACCCACAGCAGCAGCAACTATTTTCCGGCATGGCATATTTTTGGTCCTGCTCCTGCGAAACAAAGGGACAACAACAGCAGCGGCAGCACACAGCACACAGGGAAAAATAGCTGGAAAAGCTGGGAAAATGGCAAAAAATGTTATATGTACGAAAATCAAAATAACAAAATCGGCAGCAGCACAAGAAGCCGAAAGAGTGGGAAAAAATGGTTCGAAATTCCTAACAAAGCATTTTAACAATTTGCTGACATTATAACGGCGACAAGTTGAGCGAAGTCAATAAACTGTTAACTAACACTGAACAACAAAATATGACAAATGAATTCGGCTAGCCGAAGATTACATACCCTTATATACCAGAACAATGACTTCTTCATTGAAGAATATGTTGTGGTGAATAAGTTGTGAATATGTATCAATTTTAGCATTCTAGATCGGCAAAGTTCATAAAATGTTTTCTTTGTAGTGCAGATATGTGAAAATACTACCATAATAATGCAATTTTTTTATTGAGCGGAAGGAATGTGCTACTGATAGGGTATAATATCGTAGTAATAGCGATAAATTTGTAAGGTTAAGTTTTTGTGTTTCATGATACCCATTAAATGCGTTTTCTGTAATACAGTTTTACTTCTCTAAAATGATATAAAAAATTTATTTTAGAAAGTTTATAAACTTTTTCAATTCCATGTTTTTATAGGTCTTTAAGAGCATCAAGTATTTGCAGTGTATTAATTTCTTTGTAATCTTTGCGCATACTATGGGTAGCTTTTGCTGGTGTTAAGGAAACGCAATACCTTAAACCGACTTCATGTACTTTTCTTTCTGCAAGTACAATGCTTCCTTGAATGCCGAGCATATGATGGGTATAAAAACCAGGAAAAACGAAATGCGCCAAAGTGAAAAAGTGCTGATAGTAATAGACTGGAAAGACGTGCATCAATAGCGCCTCAAATACCCCATAACATTGCTCGGTCAGGATGGGATAAACGGTGGTGAGGATCCATAGGACCTCGCCATGGGATTGACGAAAAAGTTTTTAACAAAATTTCCGCAGCAGCAGCAACATCAATGTTTGGCAGCTGGCAGCATAAACGGCATGAAACTTCATTAAAGCGATAAAAATCAGAATCGAGGTGGCAACCAAAGTCGAGATACTGAAAGGGGCCAGGAAAGTAGCAGACAATTGGCTGCCCTACGATCTATGTAAAACACAATTTTCCATCGAGTATACGGAAAATTAAAATACAAGGAGAATATAACGTTAACGTTCGATTTCATTTATAGCACGTAACGCGGAAATACAATATGCAAAATGGGTTTTTTTGAACTTTCGTCCATATGTATGCTTTCCAATTGTCTCAATGCACATGGGCTGTGCTTTATAAGCTGATTAAACGTTGACCATTGCCAAATGGAAAGAGTAAAATCAGAGGCTCCGGGCAAAAATCCGGACTCAAAGCGTGCCCCCGCTCGCCGCAGTCAAAATATCCGGCGGCCACATCGCCTAAACGTGCACCGTCGGCAACAGGGGGTTAAGCTCCGCCAGGATGGACCACCGCAGAATACGAAGGCTCCCAAAGTTATTAAACTTGTTCGAGAGCATGTTTATGCGGCAGGATTCCCACAGATTCCCGTAGATTCCCGCAGACTCCCCCAGATTCCCACTCACCTGGATGTGGACCACCTGCCTCAGCTGATTAAGCGCCGGGCTCGCCAGTCAAAGATTTATGACGAATTGTCTGGCCTGCGAGGTGGGTGGATGCGGTGGTGGGATTATTAATTAAGGGGAGTGGGATTTGGGAATGGCCTGGAAGAGGGGAAAAAGTGTGATTTAATGTGCAGGTGCTGCCAGCACATATTACTATACTATGGTCTTTTTGCACTCGCCGATGATGGACATTGATGGACGTGAATGGAAGTTTATGCCCTGCTGCTGCATCTGCCGCAGATCGCCCCAAAAATGTATGGCAGCCCAAAAGTAGGCAATACACATTTTGCAGGCCGAAAGATTGGCAGGGCATTTGGGCGCTATGTTTGATAAGCGTGGTTCAAATGAACTATTATCTAATGCACTTTTCAGTGAGCAAATGATAGGCAATCGGATTTTGGGTGCCACCATTCGGCGAAATTTACCTTGAAATGCGGCCTGTTAATTGGGGCCAAGTCAAGACTTTTGACGTTTGCGATGTGCTCGGCCAAGATGCTAGTGTCCAAACAGAAGGGGCCAGAAGGGCGGAACGAAAATATTATGTAACGAACAGAATTAAGGGTGGCATAATTTGGTGGCATATCAAAAATAGTTGCCCGGCTGCGTGATTCCTTCGCTTTCGTCACTTTCCAGCTCCCAGCTCCCAGCTCCTTGGACCCAAGGAGAAAAGCGGAAAATCCGGGGGAGATACATAGACTGCCATAAAGGAAATCAACTATTTTGATTGAACGCACACACACATGAGCGCGCAGCGGAGCTGAGCAGCGCTTTTCGGATAGCAAAGATTCATAATTACGATAAACAACCCAGCAGCACTGAGAGAAAACGTGGGGTGTCAGTGGGGGGGTGGGAATTGTTGGGGGGCAAACAGCAGCGTAGATAAGCAAATGCTCCCCAGGCTGAGCTTTCCTCTTCTTGCCACACGATTCTGCCGCGCCGCTGCTGCTGCCGCTGCTGCTGCTGCTTTGTGATAAATCACAAGGGGATACCTCCATCGTCTTGGCGGGGCCATAAAAGTGCTCAGAAAAAGGGGAAAAGCGGCGGCCAGGGAAACTGCGGACAGCAAGGGGGTGGGAAAAACCCAGGAGCGGAGCCCCAAACGTCAGTGGCCCAGGGATAAGAGCCGCTCTAACCGCAATCAGTGTTCTCTGTGCTTTTAATTGATATCATTGGCCATGATTTTAATTGAACAGTGGCTGGCCATACGCCAGTAAAAATTATCCTTGCTCAGCCGCATTCCACAAAAGGAACTCCACAGGGCATACATATATATGTATGAAGCTAGAAAATATTGGCATTAACATATGACAAAAACTATTCAAAATGAAATAAGAGGAAGTGAGGAAAATAAGTGGCACTTAAGAGAGGGATTTTTCCAATTACTAACTTTATTTGCCAAATCTGGGAACATCTTCCAAGCCCGTGTTGCACGAGCATGTGCATCCGTACGTGTCTCTCAGTGTTTACCATGCCATTAATTGGATTATCTAGCGCTTCGTGGCAGCACAACAAAATAATTATAATTTTTATAGCTTTTATTCTCGCACACATTCATGGGTTCATTCGCATTCACTGTGGGGGTGAAAAAATTAATTAAAAGTTACTATCTTGCGTGTTGCGATCTATCGAAGGCCAATCAATCGATAGCTGCATTGCCATCTTGGCTGCCATTTTGCATGGCATTTATAAGCCACCCCGCAGCACCCCGCACCGCCACCTCCTCATCATGATTTTCCACCAATTTTCACCAGCCGACGACAACGCAGTTAGATGGTGGGGCATTTTCCGGGCTGCTGTTGAACTCATGCTGTGCAGGCTTTTCCATGTGTCGGTCAAATGTGTGTTTGACATTTTCGTTATGTTCGGCGGACCGAGGGGGAAACATTTTCGGGGAGCGGGTGGGTGGGCGGGTTGGTTGGGGTGGTCGGTGTGGAAAACGTGCGCCATTTAATGCAACCAGCTGCTGATGCTGATGCCTTTGTTGCTGCCGCTTTTTGCGGCATGTCCTGCGTCCTGGCTCCTGCATTTTGCATGAAATTTCTCAAAACTGTGCGCATTTGTTGAGGTTGTTGTTATAATTTAGTTGGAAATTGCTGTCACAGCCACACACACACGCACACGCACACGCACACACATACACTCGCACAACATTAACCCACTGAGGCAGCGGTGTCATCTCAGCTTGTATTTAATCTGTAGTAATTTGTTTGATTTCTCTTATTGGCCTGTCACTCGGCTGCCGGCCACAAGAAAATCCAGCAAACATTTACCACAAACTCTCAATGAAGTGAGGACTTGCTCTCATTTTTCTTGCATTCCCAAGCCGTTTGGCATTTATTGATTCATTTCATTCATTCATTCATTTAAAACTGCAGCAGCTTCAGAATTATTGTTTTTAATTTGCGAACTTTAATGCCAGAGACTTAACAAACTCTACATATTATTTGCAATTGTCTAAATTGATTATGAACACATAAGAACACAAGGCCTTAAATCTATTTATAATTCTAATTATGCTGCTTGGGGTTAAGCTTTTATAAATTTCCAATTTAATTTCAGAGGCAACAATAAAAACAGAACATTTGAAAAAAAAAAAAAAAAAAAAAATGGAAACCGAGCTCATTCGCTCACGCGCTTTCGCTTGGCTTCAGTTTCAGTTTGCTAGTTTCAGTTTTAGCTTTCAGTCTGGCCAAAACCCCTTGGACAGCAGCTAACCAGCCCCCTACTCTCTGGGCCAATTCCACGGCCATGGCCATGGCCAGTTGGCCAGTTGGCCAGTTGGGCAGTTGTGAGTTTTGTCAGTGTTGATAACTTCTCTGGCTAGTGAAAAACGAGCGAGCTGCCTAAAATGGGCTAAAATTGGGTAAAATTGGGTAAAATTGGGTAAAACGGGCTAAAATGCAGAGGGGTGCTGGTGACGGGAGGGGGAGGGGGGGTGGAAAGCTGTTGAAAATGGGTTTTTGGCCTGCTGCAAGTGTAATTTTAGCAAAACGCGAATTGCGAATTGGATTGCGGCTTATAAGCACGTTTATAAATTACTGATTCGTCTATGGACTAGGTTAGCCGTAGTCCCCCGGTCCATAGTTCATCGTACCAAGCCGGATCCGGGCTTATGTCAGCGAATGAATAAATTAAATATTCCATCTCCATCATTGAAAATGTGGATGTGTGTTTATGTCTGCTCGCGCTCTACTTTAATTAACTTTTTTCGTTTGCTTGTGGCAGATTGGGAACTGCTAAAAATTGAATTTCCCCTTTTGCAATTAATTTGTATGAAAACCAATGTTAGACGGCGACCAGCATTGCTAATCCTGGCCAGAAATTCCGACTTAGCCCGGCTTAGGCCTTGTCATTTCACCCAAATGCGACAACTGACTTTGCCCCTGCGGTTGATTGCATTAATTGGGCTGGGAAAAAAATTGACAATTATATGAGTATAGAAAAGCAATAAAGTGTATAATCCCAAGCAAATGCAACTGCTAATTGGAGAATAATTGAAAAATTTCCAGCAAATGGTGATGATGAATATGTTATTATGTCACTTTAACTCAACTAATGGTATTTTAAACAATCGTTCAAAGTGCTTGCGTTGTAAAGTGTAAATTTATGAAATGAAAAATGGCAGAACACGAAGAACGCCCACTTATCTCATTCCAATTTCCGGTTCACTCTTGAACGAGCCCCGAAATTCCCCAACTAATTAAAAAACGCATTATTCAAAGTGCCACAAAAAATATTGAAAATGAAAGGAAATCCCCTAGGGCAGCCAAGTGAGTTTCCCTTTTGGAAATCGGGTTTTTGTTTGACCGCCGGTTTTATGGGCAGATTGCAGATACGGAGATACAGATAAATACGCTTTTCCCGGCCTTTCCACGCATCCAATAACCGATTAATAAATATGCGCAAATTTTATTTTAATGCCTTCCCCGCCGGCACGTGAGTTATGACCTGGTTAAGAGTCCTGGCTTTTGGCCTTTTGGCCCTTTGGTCTTTTGGTCTTTTGGTCTTTTGGCCTTTTACGACCTATGCCAAGCCGCCTAAATTGGCCACAAATCGTGCGAAAATAGCGAAGATCTGTTCTGTTTCGCTTTTGCACTTTCGGGCCTTTGCACATGCCGCAGCCAGCAAAAAATCAATTAATTTAAATTTTTATTGCCACACTTGCCACATTAATTCGTTGATTCGCCTCAATTTCGGTGCGAAATGTGTTGTCTGCTCACGCGGATGATTTATGCGAGTCTGCAAAGATGCTTCTAATGGATAATTCATCTGCATGGTGCTTATGTGTTTTCCCTTCCAGTCTCCACTTCTCCACAGAGATCGGAAAAGCACGGCCCATGAAGGGCACTTAGAGCATCGAAGTGCCCATTTGGAGACTTCAAGATGTGATATTACTATTTTTTAAAAGTAATAAATATACGTCTCATTTATCTATTTACTAAGTTTACAAATAATTGCAAAGCTTAACATATTATGTTACCTGAAGGGTATTTATGTACGATGGTAAAACGAATTGTATACGTTCAGAAATCGACTCCTCGTTATGAAATACACTTAAAATTCGCAGTTTACGAACTCAACCGCACTTGTCCTGCTTTACGCCTCCGAAAATACTCAAAGATTATTTGGGCATTCGATGGGCGCCATTCACGTGTTTATTTTCTGGCCGAGATGTTCCAGCTCATTGGGTTCATTTTTGGCATTAGCACTTGGCATTGTTAAAGCACTTTGAATGGCAATTAAGTAGAGGATGAAAAACATTCCCGCCCACTCACAAACACACACACGCAGCAATGGAAATACGGGAATATACGAGTGCAAACACACACTCACACCCACACTCACACACTCACACACGAACAACTCAATTTGCACTTCATCTGTTGATGCGAGTGTGCTGGTAATTGCTAATTGATTTTGCCATATGCATTAGTTGATACATTTATAATTATGCCTTTTCAATTGTTGGCCGTTTGAAGTGGCGGCGACTCGATGAGGCATGAATCTTAATGCCGCACACATTTCTCACTACGTGATTATGATTGAGGGCGAGAAAATCTGGAAGAGCTGCAGGAGCTGGAATAGCACCACCGAATTGCTTGGCTTACTGACCACGGTGCATGGGGAACAACACTCTAAACTTTATTAATTTTAATTAAAAACACTCGACTCATTTTGAGGGTTAAGCGATTTTCCTCCAGCTTTTCTCTGTGTGTGTCTGGTTTCCATAAGCCGCAGAACACTCGACTGGCCAGCATGCGGTGCGAACAGTTAAAAACAAGGAAGCCATCATCAGGAAAACTTACTCCTTTCCCCCTTTTGGAGTCCCGACGACTCCGCAAGTTCCCTTTCCTTTTCAAAAAAGATACATATATATAGTACTACTTTTTCGAAGTATAATAGTTCAATGCTTTCAATTGCTGATAGTTTTTCTCGCCAATTGTTTCCATGTTCCTCAATCATAATCATAAACTGGGTAAGAGCAGCCAGGCTTCGCCAAAAGCGACTAGGAAATATCATTAAAAAATCTGAAGTGAAGCTAAACTTGTGCCCAAAAGCCGTAAGACGTTTTGTGTATTCCGAAAGTCCAGAGACCAGGACACCAAGGAGTCAGGATGAACAGGGGTTGGCCAAAAGCCCGGGGCCGGGAAATCGTTGGGTTGTGCGACTTTTTGTTTATTGTTTTGACGCCGCACGCGGCAGTTGGTCGCTTTAAGCCATAAAACGCAAAGGTGCGACGACGATAAACAATGGGCAAAAGGCTCAACCCCCCACTGTTAATTGTCTTGGGCCAAATGTGCGTTTTAAAGAAGAAATTATTTCTATAAATATATGTAAAAAATGGAAAATAGGAATGGGTTGACTCTATTTTTCACGAACTTAGGCTGGATTAAGTGGAAATTAGTTGGTAGGACTCTAATGGGAATTGTGTCAGGTTAACTTAATCGAACGCTGTCTATTTAAAACTTAATTTACCATAATATTATTATAATTTGTGTAAGCATAAGCCTAGATAAAAATAAGTTAAATAGTGGAATATTTGTATTTTTTGTAGATTTTGTTCGTTTTATTTTTACATTAAAAGCTCCTTGTTAATGGCAGGCATACACAAAATTTCAGACACACACTGGCAGGCACACCTTACTGACTAAAGATTTATATGTATAAAGATATTTCCGTTTTGGGATCCGATCAGTTGGCTGTGATGGGCTCGGCTCCCGAGCTCCTTGGCAAATTTTGCCGGGGACCCAGGAGACTGAGGAGAACCGGCAGCAGGATCAAGCCGTGGGCAGCTCCAATAAGGACAATGCCCAGATACATCCGGAAGTAGAAGACCTGGAAGATCTGCGAATTGGAGAAGCCCAGGACAACGATGCCCGCGAATTTGGTGAGAGTTATGCCCGAAAGGACACTGCTTCCGGTTACATTTAGGGAGCGACGAGCCCGCTCCTGCGCAGTTCCCTCCGCCATTTTAAAGGACCTCACAATATGGGCCACAAACTCAACACCAATGCCCACGCAAACCACCAGGTTCACCAGCGATATGGCATTGAGATTAATGCTCCACGCCCACATCATGCCCAGCATGTTGATCAATATGCAGATCACCATGAAGAGTACAATGAGCGTGGATGTGATGTCCAGACCAGTTATCAGTAGGGTGACCAAGAATATGGCCACCAAGGACATTCCCAGCGAGAACATGGCGTCCTCCCAGATGGTCAGGTACTGCTCGTAGTAGATGTAGAACACACAGTAGGCGAATATCTCCGCATCCACGTCATTCTCCTGGAACATCGCATTTATCTCCCCCGCAATTCTTCGCACTTCGCGCAGCTGCGAGTAGAATTCTTCGGAGGTGGTCGATGTTGTGGAGTATTGCAAGAAGTAGGTGTCCTGTACAGTGGACATTCCCACATCGTCGATGGTGTAGATCACGGCCTAGAAGAAATAGGGAATTTTATTCAATTACGAGTATATTCACATTCAAGGTTTTGAGTGGTAGTTTGAATCGTAGTGTGGATCTAAGAAAATGTATCTTTATCTGCATGTCTCTATAAGTGCTTTCATTGAAAATGAAATTATTCTAGTTCCTAGTTAAGGTACTACTCACATCCGCGTATGAAGCCCTACCAGCCTTGGCGCACTCGGCATCTGGCAGATCGAATAGGAAATACGGAATGTATTTGTTGAAGGTTTCGGCATCAGGTCTTAGGCCTTCCTCAGTAAATCCACGTTCACACGGCAGGCAGTCCTCACTCTTTGAGTCTACAAATAGCAATCATATTAGTTCTAGACTTAAAATATTTGTGGATTAAAATATTGCGGATACTCACTGCTGGAACAGAAGCCGCCGGTGGTGATGTTGTACTTGCAGCAATCGCTGATGGCCAGCCAGTCGATGTAGTCATCTAGCCAGGAAGAGGCCGGTCTGGCCAATGCCGTGATCTGCGGATAGCGGGACTGCGTGTACAACTGGACGGAGAGCGAGTTGTTATTGCACTTGACTCCGCCGCAGATGAGATTCTGCTGCTGCGGCTCGGAGTAATTGAGTCCGGGCTTGAGAACCCAGTAGACCGGAGCTCCCATCGCCAGCAGGTCGACCATGTAGCGGAAATACTTGACCACATGGGAGTTCTTTGGCATGGACATCTCCTGGTCGAGGCCCTTCTCAATGGAGGGTGTCACCATCAGCGAAAGACATGTAATCACGGTGAAGATCAGCAGCACGGTCACCTTTACGGGTCTAAAATGAAAGTTAAAATATAGGTAATAAGTATATCATTGGGTGCCCAGGGATCCACTCACTTCGACAGTAGGAAGGGCGAATAGAAGTTCTTGAACATGGTCTCCAGCAGGCCGACCTCCTTGGGTCTATCCACGCCATCCGCGGCCACGTCCGTGGTCTTCTTTTTACCGCTCCTCACACAGCACAACATGTCCAGTCGTCCGTCCAGGTAGCGCTTCTCATCGATGGCCATCAGGGCCACAAAGGCGGTGATCTGGAGCAGAAAGTCCAGGAGAATGGCGATGGCGGCGTACATGGCAAAGGTTTTCACAGCGGGCATATCCGATATACATCCGATGGCAAAGCAGGCCATTTCGCTGCCCGCCGTCTGCAGGATCGACGGACCCACCTGGCCAATGGCCTCTCCAATTGCCTCATGTGTGGTCTTAAATTTCGAGTGGTCCAGTCTCTGGTATGTATGCACCATTATGAAGATATTATCCACTCCCACAGCGAGCACCAGAAACGGAATCACTTCGATTGCCAGCATCGTGGTGGTTACGTCGAGATAGCCCCAGAAACCCAAGCTGCACACCACCGAGGCCAAGACAATCACTATGCCTCCTATGGCCAGCATTATGCGAGACTCCCTGAGGAATCCCGTACAGCTGCGAATGTGACCCAGGGCTATGGCCACATAAACGAACATTACCACATAGCTGATGACCACTGTGCTCACTTCTCCCTCGGATAACTCCACTATCGCATCCTGGATGGATCTCTCGGCCATGTAGGCGATGTCCAGTCGCTCGCTCTTGTAGTCCCGCAAGAAGTCAACGAATAGCTTCTCCCACTTCATATTCGGCGCCAGCCTGGACTCGTCGTTATAGTTCCGACCCAAGAAGGTGACCACGAGTCCGGTGGCCAGCATGTAGTCGGGATCCTCACCCACCGCCACCTTGGGCATGCCACCCACCGCAATGCCGGGCTCGATGGGTCCTCCAAATGTGCCAAAGCAATCCTCCATCATGGGGACTCTAAAAACACGAAGTGGTATATGTTATCTTGACCTAATTATCCCTCGTTATTATATTAGTATAATTTATGAAATTCAGAAATACATGACTCACCGAAGACAATCCTCCAATTGATTGAGGTAGTTAATGGTGTAGTTGTTGCTATCGACATAGGAGTTCTCAAACCGATCCATATCGTGCTGGAAATATCCATAGACCGACTGGATAGCACAGCGATCGACTGTGGGCGTTTCACCAGCCATTAACACAGGGGCATAGCAGATCTTGTCGAGGCCCTCGTTGTCCGCCATACCCAATTTCATAATAGACTCCTGCAGCTCAAAGACTTCCTTCAGGAAGTTATACTCGAAGGCTGGACCGAATTGCAGCACACCACTGGGAGCTTCATGGGTGAACTGCAAAGAGTATTGAAGATGTTGGTCGAGTTTTAGGATGGCTTTTGAGCGAGCTACGCAACACTGGACTTCTAGATGCAATCTTATGTACGTGATTTTTAAAACAAGCGATTTGAGATCACTTTTTGAATTCTTCAAGTGGACAGATGCTACTCACATATGTCTGATTGATGGCCTTGATGAACAGCTGATTGTTGCGATAGAACGGGCCGAAGTGCTGATCGAAGTAGTCCTTCTCGATCCTCGTCTGACTTTGCTCGCTCGCCCACAACTCCACGGGATCCGTGGTGATGGTCATGTACCGAATGCCGTACGACAGTCCAGCGATGGCCCAGGAGCAGAGGGCCAGGACCAGGACCGGATGCTTGGCACAGAAGGTGCCCCAGATGCGGAAGCCGTGGTAGAAGAACTCCCCGAAGAGGGTGGGCATGCAGACATTGGGAGCCGATCTCTTCCCAAAGGCACCCCAGAAAATGAAGATCGACAGGCCGCAGGCGATGAGCAGGGCCAGTATAAAGGTGACCCCGTACAGTCCCGCGATCTTCCACAGCTCTTCGGGACCCGTGGGTGCATCGGTCAGCGGGCAGGACTCCTCGCAGTCGATGCAGGCGCACGCGTAGCTGTCCTCGTAACTCTCGCCGCACTTGAGCGGGCTCAGATCGAGGTATATCTCAGTGGAACCCTCCTGCGCGTCCTCCGACCACTTGTAGTTGATCTGGAAGGGCACATAGTCGCCGGAAACGTCGCCCATGAACTCGTACCATCTACGGTAGCTGCAGGTCTTGGCATTGTAGCTGCCACAGCCCAGATCCATGGCAGGACGTCCGGTCTGGGTGTGCTGTATCCCAATGCAGCTGTTGTAGATCCCCGATACCGTGTCATCCGTAAGTCGATAGTCGATGTATTTCACGTATTCCACCTTTTCCGCGTTTATGTCATTGTAGGGGGTCAAGAAGAGCGTGTGGTTCTTGGCACAGGTCATGGCACATACGGTCAGGGCCATGTTTCTTGTGCAAGTGGGACACCTGGAGAAGACGCCATCTGCCTGCGATAATCCGGCCTCCATGGACTCGATTTGGGCCGCATCGCAGCACAGACTGAGCTCATCCTCGCCACTTTCACCCTTGTACTCCTTGTACAGCAGGGGACATCGCTTGGCGAATAGGGCCTCTGCAGCTGGGCTATTTAGAGGTCTTGCCGGATTCGTGTCGGCCTTATTCACCCAATGGGAGCCTATCATATGACTCTGTCCGTACCAAATGCATCCCAACTCTGCGTTTTGCGACCACACGCCGGCTACTAGCCATACAAAGGCAAGAATCACTTTCATTTCGACAATAAAAAAAAAACAAATATAAATAAATAAATTTAGAGAACTCCACTCTTCGTAGAGAGTGAAAACGATTCGCGCCGGCAGCACGCCACTAACTGAAGCAAAGTCAGCCCAATCCACTGACCATTAACACATTAAATGGCGAGAATCGGATGGAGTACCCACCGATTAGATTTCCCCCAGTTTTGAGTTTCTTTCGATATTTTTGTTCCCGGCCTTATCGCCAAGCGATAAGCTTCTGAATTCATTTGGGTTTTGTGTTGAAGCGGGCTTAATGGGTATGCAGGAATCTTATCTTCACGCGGATTAATATGAATGTTCGCATAGTGACAGGTGATCGGAAAACGATTAGATATTAAAGGTCAATTCTGGAGCCAAGTCCCTTGAAAACCTCACTCCATAGTCAAGGGCTGTTAAACTCAGATAGTTAATTGCTTGCAGACAATGTTCGTAGTTGATAGGCAACGTCGTATTGCACCTATTGTACCGAATTTATCTGTAGCTTGTGGTAGTTGTGCCTATTGCCAATTAAGTTTATTTTACTTAATCATTTTTACACATGCTCTTAGCAAAGGTGCACAGCTATGCTTACTTTCAAACCTCACAGGAACTGCACCTGTGCAGACACCTGAGCTTGTATCTTGGGCTTATCGTAGGTTGAATTGCCCCAGAGCAGCTGGCACAATAAAATCGCGATCGGCTCTTTTTTGGAACACCTGTTCCTTGATAAGGAAAGAGCTCTCGAGACCCTCGACTGCCGTAAAGTTTATACGGCTCGGCAACTTCGGCAGGTCTTAATCTGAGCCGGATGAGTGATTCATTGAGAAATACCAACCACCTGTAGTAGCCACCGAAATTTTTGGCCAAGCGAGTGGAAAAACTGATTTTTGGTATTCAGAGAATCGAATGCTTCATTCTTGGAACTAAATCAGATTTCAATAATACCCAATTGCGATTGCACCTTTGTCTGATCCTTACTGATTCACTCTGATCCTTACACACTTTGAACTCTTGCCTTGTCATACATACTTTTATACTATATATATCTTCGTCTTGGCAAGTTCGTCGCAACGTAGATATATTATATATACATTTGAAAGAGATACTTAAGAAACGCTCAAAATTAACGTTGTGTGCTGATCCACGCAGTTCGGTCACTGAAAATTTATCTTCCGCGAGAAAAATTCCAGAAGTATTAAAATGTTTCGTGGTATATATGCATATAGTTTAAAGTAAGAGCCTTCGGTAGAAAGCCCATTCAGATGGTTGGGAAAATTCTTTGAAACTATTACCGAATTTCCATTCGATATTTATTGACAGCACAACATTTCAATCGTAGCTCGTTTGTTTAATCCATCAGATGGCAAGCAATTTTTTTGCTGGATCTCGGTGAAAGTCTGGTAAAATTTCAAGTTTTCATAAAGTTTATAAATTAGTTTAAATGAAATGGGCAAGAAGTTCTGCTACTCCGAGAAAAATACCCACGCTCGTATCGAAAAAAAGCAGAATCGCCAGGGAGCTCAAAATTCCCAATTAGAGAAGGGTCAGGATGCCGAGGAGAAGGAGGATGATGGCGGTGCGGACATGGATCCTGGACACTCTGCAAAGCCACCGCAGAGTATGTTCTACATCCTTCGAATGTATGCCTAATTCTAGTATATTTTGTCTATATTACCCAGAGCTGGGAGTTCTGAAAAACCTTGCCAATGGATACTTGAAGTTGGTTCACGAAATCGAGGCCCACCTCTGCCTTCCAGCGCCTCCTTTGATCGAAGCTAAGCCAGAGCGAGAGGTGGGTGGGGAGATCGCTCGAAATTTCCAAAGCGAGGAGGAAATGTCGCAATCTTCTGAGGATACCACTCATCCAGGCATAGGCTTTGTGGATCTCTATCGGCGCAGTCTTTATTTCGAGTGCCTGGGAATTCCGCTCACTTCCTTGGAGCTTTTCTCTATGGAATGCCAGAAAAATGAAGAACTGGAGGGAAGAGTCATGGGCGGCTATCGAGCTGGCACTGAAGGACTGGATGAGCGGTTGACTAAGGAAACTGAATGGGTGGCTGAAAGAAATCTATCGAATAGAGCTGATTATCATCCACCCAAAAGAAGAAACACCCTAGAAAATACCTCCAAATCGATTTTGTTTTCAGGAAAACCCACAAAACGGAAGCCCGTGGAACACAAGCCAGTTGAAACTGACCTAGATGACGAAACAGAAGCTTTACTTGATGATGAACATGGAAGTCAATATTCAAGGATGGAGCTATACCAGCATTCGCCCAAGTTTCAGAGCCGATCTTCATGGGAATATACCAGTAAGGAGCCATCAGTTAGTTCCCGCCGTTCGCATTTTAAGCCTCATAAAATAGCAATCCGAAATCCAATTGCTGAGATATCATCCGAAGAGTCTGTTCGATTACCAGTGCACTATCCCACGAAGCCTTATAAATGGGGTAAATTTCCAGCTAGTAGTTCAAGCAAAACTCTTGGAAAACCAAGTAGGGGCAAAAAGAAATCGCCAAGCCCCGAAAATCGTGAACTCCATAGCTGCAGTGAAATAACCAGACCAAGATGGGATACTGATTTTGGGGGCTTGGGTGAGCCGAAATCATTTAGATCTAATAAGAAAACTAGGAATACCACGTTCAACGGATCGAAGTTGTCTTTATTTTCACGTTGGGTGACTTGTAGGCCAGAAGGTAAATCGAATCGATGTAATCAAGGGAACACCTTCCGATTACATGGAGGCTTTACACCCAAGCCCTTGGAAGTCTTTGGGGTTGCACATGCCCCTAATGCAGTGGAGAGCTCGTCTGTGGAAGTATCCGGGAAACGCTTAGAGGAGCGAAAGAAATCGTGTTTGAAGAAGTCTAACAGACCGGTGGCTGAATCCGATTTCGAGACAATGGAGCCGCTGCGTTCCAACGATACCTTCACGGAGGCGTGGAAGAATTCCAATTTTAACAGGGGCCAGCACCACCAGGACCTACGGATCGGCGGTCTTTATAGTCGGGCCGAGAAACTGAAGTACCAGCCCATAGATCGCGTGGACGCGGGCTGTTCGGGTGTGCCGCTGTTCAAGGACTCCGACGAATCCCTGGAGAGGACACGGTACTTTGTGAGCGAGTTCGACAAGCTGAGTCGCGCCGAGAGGATGCAGGACATAGAGTTGCGAATAGGCCAGTTGCGGTGGCTGCAGGCCATGTCGGATAAGGAGTATCGCCAGCGCTTCCGGAAAAAGAGGATTGCCTTCAAGCCGGTCTTGGCCAATTCGATGCCGCATGCGTGTCCTTTGAACCACGACGAATGCCCGGCTGTGCTGAACGACACTCTATTGGGACACTTCGTATCCCGGCATTTGGATGAGCCGGGAAAGGAGCTGCGTGAGATCTTCGAGGGCGAACAGGTCCTAATGATCTTCAGTCCCAGGGCCTTCCAGCCGGGCAAGACTGAGTGCATGTCCGTGCTGGGCTACGGGGGTGTGCGGAATAAGCCCTGCACCCTGCCCGCGGTCAGATTCATGCCCACCCGGAACACCGATTTACCAGAACCCTATGCCCATTTCGACGCTCATTTGCCGCTGCTCGTGATGATCTGCAGGATTCGGCTGAGTAGCGTTGAGGGCAGGAAGTTGCGGTTCGGTGGTCCTCGTCTGGAAGACGAGGACAGCCTCGCTCTATGGTTGGTCAGCAGAGATCTGCCCTGCCCCATTCACGTGGTGATGACTGTACTCAACCGACGACTAGATATCACCAGGAGCTCCATCATGAAGGTCCGAGAACTGCACAAGTCGCACGATCCTCTCGACTTCATGTTATCCAGTAAAAACTACATGCGACTCAGCGATCACGATTTGCGCGTCCTGACCAACGATCATACGGAGCCCATATATATGGAGATCGTAGTGAAGGAGTACGCCGGTATATTTCCACGTCACATTCCAGACCACTTCCAAGGCGTCGCCTGAATCTATCGCACTTTTTACCCAGTGGTTGGCCCCAAGTTTCTGGACTTGCCGATTATGGAGATCTGCCACACATTAGTATTTATTTAAAACCAGTTTCGGTCAGAATTATAGAATTTTAAACTTTTAAGAGCCTATATTCATAACGGGTGTATGTTAATTTATGATTTTAGACAGTGGCTTGCAACTCAGAAAAGGAAATATTTCCAATCGATCAAGGCAATTAATTCATAGGGACAAATGGGATACAAATCAACAAGGCTCATCATCGTATGTGTAGAGGTTATGGAACGATTGAAATGGGCAGTTTGGCTTTGAAAATATTTATAAACAAAATATGCAAGACGTCTTTGCCAGGACTTCATTCATGTGCAAGTTGACAGTTGCCACAATCGACATACTGTGCTTCGTCTATCATTTTAATTGTTGCGTTTATAAAATATAAGAAAAAACAAGCACAATGGCGGTGATGAAACATAAGCTGGTGAGTAAATAAAGTTTACCAATCCCACCAGTAATTTATGAGATTTATATTTCTTGTTAAAGATGTTTGGGGGCTTTGCAAAAGGATATAAATGAGAAGAGTAGAGATTGCCTGGCGTTATAAAAGAATTAAAAACTTTGTTAAAACTTTATTAAGAAGGTATGTTAATTGTTGATTACCTAATACGAGTTATCGATATATGAAAATAATACAAATATGAAAAGTATGTAACAGGTTGAAGGCAGCGTTTCCGAAGTATATACATATATAGTATTCGTATATCTCGCTGTGTCCTTCTGTCCGTCCGATTTCAATAAATGAAACTGCCTCGGATCTCATGTGCAATCTCATCTGCTTGCAATTCCTAATCTTTTCCCCACTTCCTGAAGTTACAGGTATCTTTCATCCATTTCCTTGAGTTACAGGTATCTGATAGTGGAGAAAATCGATTCCCTGAGAAACAAAAAAATAAAAATACAACTGTGACAAAATTTGCGTTAATAAAAAATAAAATAATTTAATGGCGTTAAGTGAAGTATTTAAATAAAGATGTATTTCCTAATTTTTACAGCTAATGTTCTTACATTTTACCATACCACCTAGTACAATCTAGAACTATTTAACGTATTTATTTCTTGTTGTTTAGCTGACTAACATGTATCTGGTATTCGAGGCACTCTACTACAGCGATTGCATATTCAAGAAGAAGTATGCTTTATAGGTTACACCGCAACATTCTTTTCACATAATCATGTCCAAATTATTATGTTAACGTGCAGATATTTTAATTACCACAATTTAGTATAAGTCCTCCACTCATCAACCCCGTCCATTTAAGACTTTATCTTCTTAGTTATACATATTCGGTCAAACAAAGTCAGTTTATTGCGCTTACTCAGGCTTATCAAATTAAAATGTACTCGATTACACGGTTTATGATGCCAACTGCTAAGCAGAAACGTTTCCGATTACTAATCTTATCCCTACTCTGGCAGTCAAAGAGATCGGTTGTGTCGCGCGCATGCAAAAGTGATTTATTTTTTGCTTATCGGTGCATTCCCTTTTGTGCTCAAAATAGCACAAATCATTTATTTGGGCGCTGCTTTGAGCGGTGTCGGCAGTTTGACAAAAACAAAAAGTGCATCAGGTGAAGTGCATTCAAACGGTGCTTTCTGCCCTTCGGGCAAGTCATCTACCTCACCCCGCGCAGAACTGCACAAGAGGTAAACAAACTTTGCTTATCAGTAAAACCGAACTGTTTATGCTCTGTTCCGGACATTTGGGCCCGCAAATTATTTGCTGAATATTAAGACAATATAAAAACAATGAATGAAAACAGTTTCGATGACTCTCAGCTTATAAAGAAGCAGATTGATCATGAAAAAATGTTCTCAATAGCTGGAAAATTACCTAGTAAGATTAGAGACGAGTGCCGATCAGAAATTCAACGCATTACATGCAATAAGTCTCAAAGCAGTCCCACCACAACAACAGTGACATTTTCTAGTGCCAGTAGCAGCACCATATACACAATGGCAAATCCCACAATGAGCAGCATCTGTTCTGGTTCAAGTGTAGCAAACCAAGAATGTTCCCAATTGACCAGCCCCGACATTGCAGCAAAAAATCTAAGCGGTGCTGCCAGAAGATTACTGGATGATCAAAATCGGAAAGCAGGCAAGAGAAAAAATGCAAAGCCACTGTCCCCCATCCTTAAACCGAAAAGAGTGAGCAGTACCCAGGGCCCGCACTTGGTCCCCACAATTAACCAGAAGGCAAGCTCTAGTAACAGGTTTGCTATTCTCGACACGGACATCATTACTAATGAAGAAAACGGGGAAGACATGATGTCTGAGGATGCCGATGATGCTAGTGCCCGCATGGACGAATTTCAATCTGCAGAAAACAATACTGCCAATAAATCCCAGGAAACATCTAACGCCAACAATCAACTCAAAGATTTTAAAAAACCACCCCAAATTGTTGTTAATATTAGCAACTTAAATGACCTATTTGAGCTCATACAAGAAAAGGCAAGTCTAGATAACGTCGTAGTCAAAGCTAACCAAGGGGAAACAGTCAGAATATTTCCCAAAGACAGTGACACTTACAGAAAAATTGTTAGCTATATGGATGAAATTGGTATGCAGTTTCACACTTACCAAATGCTGACAGAAAAAGCACACAGAATTGTAGTAAGGGACTTACATCACAGCACACAAAACAAAGATATAACGGCCGATCTGAAATGTTTAGGCTATGAAGTACTTCACATTCACAACCCTAGTTCAAGGGTTAATAAAGATGAAAAACTCAATATTTTTTTCATTAACATTAAGCCCTGCCCTAATATTAATGAAATTTATCACGTGAAGACCCTTTGCCGACAGAAAATACGGATCGAAAGGATGCGAAAGTCTAGTGAAATTGCACAATGTCGACGTTGCCAGGAGTATGGCCATACAGCTAAATACTGCCGCAGACATCCAAATTGTGCCAGGTGTGGTGAAAATCACCAAACCACACAATGTACACGTCCTGTAGATGCTCTGCCCACATGCTATCACTGTTCTCACGATCACATGGCTAGTTATAAAGGTTGCCATAAGTACCAGGAGCTTCTCCGCAGATCTATGGGGCCTGCGAAGAAGGCGAATCACTTAAATAGGCAGAATCATGGGTTCAACCATAGAGATCAGCAACAGTTTCCTTCCGTGCAGATTAATCGCCGTAAGAGTACTAACCAGTCAACTGAAGATCAGCAACCAACACAACAACACCAAAATATGGTACAGCATCAACCATCTATAGGCCCTGGGGTAAATACAAAAGTATCCTATGCCACAGTAGCAAAAGAATACTCTAATACAACTCCCTCCAAGGATGGACCAGCTCAGCGACGTTTATATAACTTACAAACGCAACAGTTATCGCAGCAACAACGACTGAACACTCAGCAAAATAATTCACTTGACGTCCAAGCATTGTTACAACAGCAACAACAACAGTTCCAAGAATGGCAGCAGCAAATGCAACAACAACAACAACATCAGTTTCTTATGTGGTTGCAACAGCAGCAACAAGATCAGCAACATCACAGAAATCAAACCAATCAACGACTTGAAAAGCTCGAAAGAATGGTATTTGAAATAACCACCATGTTAAAGCAAGGAGCTGGGAATGAACATACCTACCAGCTTTCTAACAACGCTCCACACCCACAATGAATCCACTAAAGATTCTTATTTGGAATGCCAACGGCATTTCAAGAAAAGCTAAAGATATTGAGCTTTACGCGCACAATAATAGCGTGGACATTCTTCTTGTGACGGAACTTAGAATTAAAAGAGGGGATACTGTTAAGATATATGGTTATGCTTTCTATCCAGCATTTAGGCCATCGCAAAATAATAATAGCGTTGGTGGAGCAGCCGTGTTCGTTAGGACAACTCTTCGCCATTTCCCGCAAAGGGTCATAGAGACACGCAGCATACAAATGTCTACAGTAAAAGTAGCTACAGGACTGGGTGACGTGCAGTTCGGCGCCATTTACTGTCCTCCCAGTGTTAGTATCGACGAAAGACAATTTACTGACACAATACGCTCTTGCGGCCAACGGTATATGATTGGTGGCGACTGGAACGCCCGACACTGGCTTTGGGGCGACACCTACAATTCACCCCGGGGGCGTGAGCTAGCGGAAGCCATCTCTATCACTGGAGCTAAGATACTTGCAACTGGTTCGCCAACCAGGTATCCTTATGTACCCAGTCATACGCCTTCCTGCATTGACTTCGCGGTGCATCATGGTATACCAGATTCCCTAACAAGTATAACACAAAGTTGGGATCTGGACTCCGATCACTTGCCTTTGATCATCAGTATTGTGACAGATAGTACCCATGTGAATCCAAGTCCACGATTAGTCAACAAGCACACTGACCCGCTCGCTTTTAGTCAACAACTGGAGAGCATGATCCCGTTGAACATCACGCTAAATTCTGGTGAAGAAATTGAAATGGCTGTTGATCACCTTACGCAAAGTATTCACAGGGCTGCGACTGCATCTACGCCTTCTGTTCCTCGGACAGGCACCCCCTATGGAATATCCCTAACAAGAGAGGCTAGAGAGCTCCTGACACAGAAAAGGAGACTCAGAAGGCGAGCAATCCGATCTCAAGATCCCTGGGACCGCATCTTATGGAACCGTGCTGCAAAACAACTACGAAATGTGGTAAGAGACCTTCGAAGTATCTTTTTTGAGCAGAAGCTGGCTTCTATGGACTATACGGTGGATGCTGGGTATTCACTCTGGAAGTCCACCAAATCCCTCAAAAGACAACCGTTCAGACAGGTACCCATTAGATGCCCGGGAGGTGAACTTGCTAAAAACGAGGAGGAACAGGCCAATTCCTTTGCAAATCATTTGGAGACTAGGTTCACCCATTACCAATTCGCTACAATGGAGCAGAATCGAGAGACGCTTGACAGCCTAGAGATACCCCTACAAATGTCGCTACCAATTAAACCAATCAGGGTTGAGGAAATTGCCGAAGTCATTAAATCAATGCCAATAAAGAAGACTCCTGGCATCGACAATGTCTGTAATGCCACGTTAAAAGCGCTACCTCTCCGAGCCATCCTATACATGGCGAAAATATTTAATGCTATATTTAGGGTGCAGTCCTTCCCAAAGCAGTGGAAAATGGCAGCAATTCTCATGATACATAAGCCTGGGAAACCTGAAGAGGATCCGGAATCGTATCGGCCCATAAGTCTGCTGTCTTCGCTATCCAAGATATGGGAAAGGCTGATTGCCAACAGACTAGGTGACTTTATTAAGGAGCGCCGTATCCTCCCAGATCACCAGTTTGGATTTCGACAGGGACACAGCACTGTGGAGCAGGTTCACAGACTGGTTAAGCACATTATTCAGGCGTTTGACGACTTGGAATACTGCAATGCTGTATTTATTGACATGCAGCAAGCATTTGACAGAGTCTGGCATATCGGCCTACTCTGCAAAATAAAAAAGCTGCTTCCAGCACCATACTATGGAGTCCTGAAATCTTACCTGGAAGATAGGAAGTTCATGGTCAGGGTCAGAAGCACCTACTCAACCCCTTGCTACATGAGAGCTGGAGTTCCGCAGGGCAGCGTCCTCGGCCCGCTGCTCTACTCAATATTTACCGCGGATTTGCCTTGCCCAAATATGCACCATATGGAAGCTCCCAGGAAGGCCCTACTCGCCACTTACGCTGACGATATCGCACTGTTATACAGCTCCAGTTCTTGCACTGAGGCAGCACGTGGCCTCCAAGAGTATCTCAATACTTTGGCTGCATGGTGCAAAAGATGGAACTTAAAGGTAAATCCACATAAGACCATCAATCCTTGTTTCACCTTGAAGACTCTCATTAGGCGCACACCACCCATACAATTTGATGGCGTAACCCTAGAACAACCTCTGCAGGCTAAATACCTTGGGATCACCCTTGACAAACGGTTGACCTTTGGCCCACACTTAAAAGCTGCGGCACGGAGATGCGGTCAGAGAATGCAACAACTGCGATGGTTGATCAACAGAAGAAGCACCATGACACTTAGAGCCAAAAGGGCAGTATACGCCCACTGTATAGCCCCGATCTGGCTATATGGAGTGCAGATCTGGGGTATTGCTGCAAAATCGAACTATAAACGCATTGAGGTCTTGCAAAATCGTGCAATGCGTGCCATCACCAACTGCCCATACTATGTACGTAGCTCAACCCTTCATCGGGACCTTAATCTGCATACAGTGGAAGAACAGATCTCAAGGCACACAAGCAGATACAGTGATAGGCTTAAAAGACACCACAGCATGCTAGCAAGACGCCTACTCCCTGCCAGGCCTCTAAGAAGGCTTAAAAGAAAGGGCTTTGCCAAAACAATTGGACAGCTTTAAAGACCCCCTCGACGTTTGAGACTCTGTTGTTAGTCTTCCCACGATAAGTGAGAAGTTTGGTTATATTATTTATATGTTTAATTGCAATGTTATGGTACTAGTACTGCATGTACGGATTCGTCGCTTTATAATAATAAACATTTAAAAAAAAAAAAAAAAAAAAAAACTAATCTTATCCGAGTTGTGGATCCTAAACGATAGATCACCACAAAGTGGACATCGTCGAGTGGATTCTATTTATATTGAGTGAATCAAATCACTTGTCATTGAGTGAAAACTGCATATAGAGAAATAATTATTGCCGAATGTGATTCCGAACCTATAAGGTATATATATATCTACGTATGTATACATATGTATAAGTAGAGACATAAAATTAGCGTTGTCTTGGCTACAATATGAAACTGAGCTTTTAGTTTTCAGATCGCCTAGGAGCAAACGATCACTTTGCAGGGCGATTTAAAGTCTCTTGGTCATTAATATTGGCTCTTAAAAGCTTTTCCTTTAATCTCACGAAACGTTAACAGCCTGTTAAGCTATCTGTCTCACTTCCGCCTTGCTCTCTCCCTTTCGCCGAGGCATTTTCTCTCTCTCACTGCACTGCAGCTGCAAACTTTTGGTTTTATTTGTTTTTTATTTGCCAGTCCAAAATGCTATTGAACTCACACGCACACACACCCAAACGCGTACAGCCAGAGTTACACACACACACGCACACACAAACACACACGCACCCACACGTACACATACATATGTAGTATAGTGGGGACAGATTAAATTATTTTGCTTGCCATGAAGCAATACCTGCATCTAATGTAATTGTATAGAATTTTCAAATAAAATTAAAAAGTTTCGAGATAAGCCGAAAATCGGCCAATTATAAAGCCCACCCACCGCAGGACCACCCAACGCAGTACCGCCGGGGACACGTGTCCTGAAAATCCAGACCTACATCAACAATAGCAGAACCGAGTCCCAAATCCCGAATTCCGAATCCCGATTCCCGATTCCCGATACCCGAAGCTCCCGAAACACGTAATGCGCCGCTGCAAAGCTATACCCCCTTAGCACCGATTACCCGCAAATAACCCCTATATCATTGCTCCCGTTTTTGTTACTGGTTTTCGGCTGGCTATCCCCCGCTCCATTCCAGGCGCATTTTCTGGAAAATTGTGTCAAGCTGACGACACAATTTTCAAATCGCATGCCCGGAGTTTTGCACATTGCAGTTTTCCGGCTGCACGTCGGCGAAAATGCGGCTCTGCTGAGCGAACTGCGAGCGGCTAAATCGGAAAATCGTAAACGGAGAGGCAGAGAGAGGGACAGAGAGAGAGCGTGTGCGAGAGAAGTGCCGTTCTTTTGCCGGCATGCCACACAAAATAATAACGGTACAGTAGCCCAACAGGAAGTGGTGCATTAACACGCGCCGCTTTTCACCTCGAAAATTCGTGCTAAAATCAACACAAAAAGAAAAGTGGAAAACTTCGCGTAACAGTAAACAACAAAAACATTTTAGAGTGCTTGTGTGGTTGTGTGTGTGTGAGTGTGTGTGTGTGTGGGTGAAATGCGGCATTCGATTGCATCACCTAAATAAAGCAGAAACAACAGCCAGAAATGCCTTTTGTGTTTTTTGTAAATGTTCAGGTGTGTGTGTGTGCATGTGTTTGTGGGAGAAACTCTCTTGAATTTGTTGCTGCATTTTTTAAATCCTATTCAAAATAATTTCGGGAATTTCCTAAATTTTTTACATTTTTTTTTCGGTGCCTCAGTTGAAGTTTCTTGAGTAGCTAAGATATTTAATTAATTTTAACTCAAGAGGTGAACAAATACGTTTTGTTGCACATCGATTTAAATATCTAATAAATGTTGTTAAGACTAGGTCCTTCCTTAAGGGATTTCTTAATATGCAAATGGAAATTTCGATTTTCATTTGGAACTTGCCGATAATAAACTTATACATTAATTTTCTGTCTAATTAAATACAGCTTGCTCGGATACATTAAAAATAATGGCTATAATTAAAAACAAATTTTGTAAAGTTAAAGTATAAACTGCCAAGGCTTGATATAAGAAATACAACATAATATAGTTTCCATTTACTTTTTCAATAACCCTTGGTTTTTTTGAACCTAACAGATTGAGAGGATTTGTTGTATTTATTAGCTTACATTTAAAATATTTTCCATGAATGTGCCCACATTAATATGCAATATTTTTGTTAACCGCAAAAAGGCAAAACCGGCAGGCCAAAAACCCCACAAAGGGCGAAAGAGTGACCAGGAGTGCGGCGGGGAGTGTGGGAAGGCGAGAGAGGGGATGCTCGCTTGAAAACGTGAAAAGCACGTGCAGCACGAAAAGCGACGGAAAAGCGGCGAAAACTTTTCGGTGTGAATGCCTTCTGCACAGACACAAAAACGCGTTTTTTTCGGCCAGCGTCGCTGGCGACGTCGACTGCGCTGCCGGCGCTAACAGCGCTGCAGTTGGGAGCGATCTCTGTTAGGCGCTAAATGTTAACTGGGGCAAAATGTGACAGGACAAAATGTTAGCAGGCAGCTTTTTAGGTTCTGTTGCACATCCTTCGTATTTGAATTTTGCACGAAATACACGAATGCAAGCAGCCAGATACGGATTCAAAATATATAAATACAAACTAAAAGATTTAATGTTAAGACTTCAAATTAAATAATTTCATATTACGGTTTACTTTTATATTAAACTGACATTTCTTCTGATATTAAATTTAATTTAACTTATGTTTATAAAATGGAAAATAATCCAATTTGGTATTTTTATATTTATTTATTTATTTAACTTTTTTGTTGTATGTTGTTGTTCTTACTTTTATTTATATACAGGTTTCTTTTAAACCAATATAATACAATTGGTAGTCATGTTTTCAAATGTTTAGAACTCCTACGGACTTCAAACTTTTTAAAGGGCTTCAAATATAGTTTTGATCTGCTTTTGTTGTGGTTTTATATCGCTTAATGCTTTGCCAAAACGAATATATTTAGGAAACTGCATTGTGATTCAAAGTCAAGTCAGTGAAACTGATTTTTCTAAATATATTTGTTGTATTGGTTCTAACTTTCTCCTTTCTCCATGCCCACTCCCCCTCTGCCCCACTTCGTTCTCTTGCTGAAAAATTAGCGCTTCAATGTAGGCAATTTGTCAATTACTGATGGCAATGCAGCAAGCGCACAACAGGAAGACAAACAGCTGCAGCAGGAGCTCGTCCATCTCTCCAGCACCGACTCTTCGGAAAGCTCTGCTCCCTCGCAGGAGAGAGCGCGGCAGCGACGTCGGCAGAGTGGCACGAAGTGACTTCGCGTCACTTCGTGTTCCTGCCGAGCAGCTTGCCCTTCCGCTCCCGCTTACGCACGCTTACCGCAATTGTCTGTCTGCCGAAGACTTCGGCTCAACTTCGGCCGGCGCTTCGGCTGCGCTGCCGTCGTCGGCGTCGCCGTCGGCTTTTCAGCTGAATTTCGTTTTTCCGAATTTCCCTGCAGCAAAAACAGTTTGCATTTGTTTTTCCGCGTGTTCGCACACGTTCACGGGTCTGCGTTTTAATTTGGTCTTCCCACATTCCCATATTCTCCACCTGCCACACATCCATATCCACATTCATTCAAATTCTCCATTACTCTCTTCTTGCGGCTTTTTTTTGGCAGCCGCAACACCGTTATTGCACCGCGTGTGTGTGAGCCAGTGTGTGTGTGTGTGAAGGATTCGAAGAACTACAATTGGGATTACTAGTTTTTGGGGTTCCTTGGCGTTTCCCGGTTAATTTTGTCAGGCAATGCAAATTATGAATACGATTTTGCTACTTTCAAATTATACAATTTGTTACAATGATTTGGGCCATTTCAAGAGTTTTTAGGAATAATTAATAATTATTTAGGAAAATTCTTTTTGAGGTGGTCATAATGGTTTTCCTTAAGAAAAGTTTAATTTCCAGTGGATTTGGTCTGCTGGCAAATTGAGTTCAAAGTGTGTGGTACAAAATGATTTCAAATAAGTTTTTTTTCATTAATTTTAAGGATTTTAAACAAGATCTTTTTTTGTGAAATACGATTGTGATAATTTGAACAGAAAAACTCATGGTGAGCAGTGATTTGTATAAAACATTTTGCCATTTTTAAAGGTGTGCATACTGTAACTCTGCGGGCAGTAAAAGATTCAGAGCAAAAACTTTGTTAACAAAAGGGTTTTTTTTTACTTAAACGAAGAATACTAAATAAAAAAGTTCTAACATTTTGTTTTTTTTTTTTTAATTACGTACTGTTTTGGAAACTAAGATTGTGGGACTTAAAACCATTTAAAATAGGGGGCGTCACAAAAATTTACCTACTTAAAGTAACGTTAAACATGACTCATGAAATGCTGCAAAATATTCTAAAAAGTCCTGATCATAAAATAAAGGATACGGTTCAATATGCGGAATTAAGAAAACAGCTAGAATATAATTTCGAAAACTGCCACTAGGTTTAGACAAAGTTCGTAGCCAATGCAGTTTTGGAGAGAACCGAATCTCTCCAGAAGTTGCAACTCCGCAGCGACGACGGTAACTCTCCCGCTGCCAGCGCCACAGCTGGCGTCTCTGCCGACCGCGATAGCGACGTCGGCTGCGGGCAGAGCAGAACTGAAACTGAAACATGGAAATCGTGAAGAAAAGTCGAGTCGTGTCGAGATCGAAGCGCCGAACGGAACGGAACGAACGGAGCTGAACGGAAGTGCAGTGCAAAGCGGAAACGGAAGCTGGAGCAGTATTCCCACTTAGTGCTTGGCACGCACACACACCAGCTCGGACACACACACACACAAAGAAACGCTCAACCGAACACGCACGCACACACACACGTGCGTTTGGCGGCGTTCCCCATAATATTGTTTCTTATATTTTTTCAAACTGACAACGCGTGCAAGCGATTGAATTTTTTTTGCAAATTTTTTTAACGTGCTCTCTCTTTATATATAAAAATGCAAAATAAAAACAAAATATATATCAAATAAAATGTAACGAAAAACAACCCTAAACAGCAGCGAGAACAACAACGTGCGGTGTTGTGTGTGAGCCTGCCGCAAAAATCAAATGAAAGTCCAACTGCAAAGTAAAGCTAAAAGAAAGTCGACAAAAGTGGCAATATGCAGTGCGTGTGCATAGAAAAACCAGATATACAGCGGCCACAGGGTATTGTACTTTGGACAAGTGAAATATCCCCCAAACGCCAGTGAAAATCGAAGGAAAAACCAACGCAGCATACGCAGAAAACACCGGATTTGCTGGGAAACCGGACAAAAATGCTAGGCAGCCAAATCGGCTGCCTTTGAGGCTTAGTGAGTGGCTCAAGGTGTGTGAATCTAAATATTCCTCCATGTACGTATTCTATATGCAGATATTGCAAATTGTACATCAGTGCTTAGCACCCATTATTTTTTGTGTATTTTTCTTGTGTTTTTTATGAGCTTAGTCCGCTGATTTGTGGCCAATTTGCTGGCCGAACACTTCCGCTTTTTGGATATACGCGCTGATCTGAATGACCTATTTCACCGGGAAATCAAAGAATATTTTAAACAAATAAATATTGAGAAAACTTTATGTTTTCTCTGCTTAGCCATGGCATATGTATTCAAATAATAAAATTCCATCACAGTGATGAAGTGCGAAAAGCCAATTGTTTATCAATTGTTCAATAATAGCAAATGAATAATTAATATGCCAAAAATATTTCTAAAAAAGCATTGGCTCATCGTACAAAATTTTTTCCTTGGGTTTAAATAAATGCCCCATATTGGAACGCAAACATTTTTATTGGAAATTCCTTATAGCTTGTTCAATAACATTATTGTTATAGTGTATATTTTGCAGACACAAATAATTTGAATTTAAATCTATTGATCATGTATCATAAATAATATTATAAATATATATCATTGCAGTGGCTTTTTTAGTTTGTTTATTTAATTTAATAAAAATATACATATTTTAATTATATTGCAAAATTTGTAATGTTTTCTAATGTATTTTCTTAATTATTTTATTGCTTAATAGTAAAAATCTTTATATCCGATCCGCATATAGCCCTTTCTTTGTTGTAATTCAAGCAAGTTTGTAAACAAACTCTGCCGTCAGCTGCCGTCGCTAGACAAACATAAACAAAATCAAAAAACATTCAAGCGAAATGGGAAAAGTTACAATATTTTTAAAATAAATGCCGAGTTGATTTGATGATTTGTTCATGTCTTTCGGCATCTTTGCCAGGCCATCGCTCATTGAGAATCCAGCGAACCGCAGCGGGAAAAACATCTCCCGATCTCAACGGTCTTCATCTGACGGTCTATTAATAATTTTGATGCATAGCAATCCCCTTTGGTCCATCCTATTGGCCAGATCGTTCTTTGGCTAACTTAAGAGGGCTTTAGGCCTTTGATATACGAGCGTTTCGACTTTTACTGCGAATTACACAAGTTCTTTTATGTTTGCAATGCCATAGGGGATTTATTTTTTATTTTTTAAAACAAATTTAAAGCATTCTAACAAATTTTATTAGATTTATTACTTTGGTCAAAGCTAAATTTTTATATATTTGGATAAATAAGTAGTAATTGTCCATTAGGAGACTTACAAAAAACCATCATACCGCAAAAAAAAATGGGTTTGAAAATGCGTGTTTATGAATAAAAAGCCATTTGACATTTTATTTATGAATATGTTTCCACAGCTAAATACTTACCTAAATAAAAACTATGTAATGGCTTTCGGTATAATTCATACATTATTTAAAACACAATTGCACAAATCCTCTCCCAAGGCAAAATAATTGCCCATCAAGTCTTAAACATATTTTCATTTTATTTGTTCAATTTGGTAAAATTAAAAACAACGCTGTCACATCCATTGATGCTCAATCGTAAAATTATTCAGAATTTCGCAAAGAAATGGCCACTTGGCTTCCTCCATCACAAATAATTATTGTCAGGGGATTTCTCCCCTCTTCGTTTTTATTTCCATGCATATAGTACATGTGTATGTTTCCAAATTGGTTCCGCACATTTTGCCATATTAAATCATCAAAATGGAGGAAAAACATCAAAATGGCCACAAAAAATTAATGCAAATGGTGGCGCTTTCGCATTTAATATGCAGAAATGACAAAAAACGGTCGATAGAGTAAAAAAAAAAAAAAATTCAGGGAGCGCAAAGTTGAAAGCAAAAAAACAATTGGAATAATTGTGCAATATAATGACATATGAAATTTCATTTCAATTTTGTTTTTGCATCTCTTTATTTATTTATATAAGCAGAAACAGCGCAGAGGAAATCATGTCCATAAACTGAAAATTGTCATGCCAGTAAAAACTCAGACACACACGAAATGAACAACAAAGACTGCAGCCCAAATAAAATAAAGTATGAAAAAGCCCGAACAACTAAATTGATGAAAAATATTATAAATAAATTAAAATGAAATAAATTTACTCGGAGCCAGCATCCTCAATTGGTCATTCAAGCAGAAGAGAAATTGTCAGAATCATAATCAAACTTTTCCGGTACAGGGTAGTCAAGGGTATACATGCGTAGCGATAATTTATTTGAACAAAATTGTATAATTTACCCTGAATTTGGTATCTACAATAGGAACATATACAATAAATACTCATATTTTGCCTATAAGAATAAATGCATTTCATTTTGGAAACCTACAAGGCGAGCGTAGAATAACATATTCAATATATCTTAGGAACAGGAAGCTTCAAATACTCCACTTACAGCTTCGGTTTTTCCAGCACTTTCGGTAGCCAATAGCTGGTCCGCTTTTGATAGATTTCATTTTAGTTATTGTCATTTCACGCTTGACCTAATTTACGAGCAGGAAAAAGGAAACAACATCGCAGTACTAAAAATCAGATGGCAGTATATTCGGGGAGAAGGAACATGTACGAAAGTGTCGCATATTTGTCGCTATCTTTTTTTGATATAAGCCTGGTAAAAATCCATACTGGAGCACACTGCATAATGGCGAATAATGCGGGCTGAAAACAAAAGTGACTTCCTTTATTGTCGTCTCGACATATCCTTCCATTGTGATTTGAGTTTCAGCTACGGATTTGGGCTTTGGATTGTTGGTTCTGGGTTTTGGGTTTTGGGTTTTAGGTTTTCGGGTCCTGCGCCTGGCCTCATTTGTCCTAGTTTAAATGGTCTTTAGGTCGCGCATTAAACCATTGCAAAATTTGTGCATACATACATGCACACGGCCAGCTCTCTCTCGCCTTCTTTGTGTTGGTGCATACATATATGTGTGTGCTCGTGCATTTGTGAGTGTGTGTGTGTCTTCCTTTGTGTTTGTATTTATTTGTTTGCTGTTGGCTTTGATTTGGTTTCTGGCCTGGCCTGCTATCGCCATCAAATCAGGCACACAAACATAATTGTGCATGGGTTCGTGTGTATGTGGCTGCGCCAGGATCTTCGCTCTATGTGTGAGTGAGTATCTTTCGTGTGTGTGTGTGTGCCAGTACGCCAGTGTAAATAGCAATTACAGGCCGACTACCCGCGACCCCTTCTCCATCCTGGCTCCATGTGTTAGGGTAAATATACATAATCAAGCGAATGCCCCCAAAAACGAAAATGCAATGAGGCAGCGCACAGAAAACAACAAAAACACTATTTTTACACTCGCCAAGCAACAACACCAGCCGGGGTACACTTGAAAATAAGTCAGCTCTCAATTTTAGACCGTCAGAAGAGATATTAAGGTCAAGCATCACAATTTAACGAATACAAGCGAATTTATTGCCACAGAATCAGGTGCAACAAAGTAGTGAGTGTGGATTTATTTTCATAAATAATATATATTCGAATTTCAGTTGAAAATAAAAATCTCTTCTAAATATTGGCAAAATATAGCAAGTGACAGCGCTAACGCCCCATATATTTCACAACTATCTGCAGTATCCAGTTTGTTTTAAGAAACAGTATAACTTTTCTCCGTGCAAGCGTGCAGCAACAATGTTGCACTTAAGCTTCGCCTGCGCCCATAAGTATGCTTCGATAAGTGAGAATAAGCGTGCCTCGTGATGACGATGAATAGCGAGGAAAATGGGTGGCTAAAGAGGAGAGTACATAACGATGCACTAACTTAGTTAAAGTACTTGAATGAAGATGAAAAATTGTCTAGCTAAAAATAGAATAACCAACGTGCACACTTAAAGGAGAGGAAAGCTAATAGTTGTACAAAATGCCAATGGATGGATAGAGTGCTGTCAATAGTTGCTTTAGGACAAGTGCCTTAGTTGTAATAAATTTAATATTCCAAATCAACGAGCATTTGGTATTACCAACATATGAAACAACTCAAATATAAAATGAATTAAGAACGTGATAAAAATGGGGTTTATACACGCTTTATTACCATCAACATTCTATGCACTGGCTGCTGTTTTCACTTTAAGTAGTTCACCCAACGAAACTCTCAACTCGAAAATCGTCTTCATTACCTTCTGCAAGTGGCTTTTTACAAAGTCCAAATGAAAAACCCAACAAACCCCGGCAAAACCCGGCAAAACCGCGTGAAAGGGTCGCTCGAATGGGGCCGCTTCTCAGGTCCGGGCCCATATGTAAATTGGTGAAACTAACTAAATCAGACAAGTAAAAACACCAAATTTAATTACATAGTTCGGAGCCCAGCGATGGGAAGTGTTCGGCAAACTCGCAAAGGGAGACAGACGGCACATTACACAATATTTATTTAATGGCATGCCCTTTCATACATAGAACTCCGTCAATTTATGTCGCCCAGCACAGAAGCCATCCCTGATTTTCGCCCCGTGACCGAGATTCAGAGCTGGCGATGACGGCGGAGAAGCCCCAACTCAACCCCTTTTGGCCCACAAGAAGTTCGACTTTTGGCTTTGTCTTGAAAACGAAAGCAGCCCGGAAATGTTTGTGCTGGCCCCATCGTATACAGTAACTACTTAACTGTACTAGACCGTACATCAAACAATGGGGATTGGCAAGGGGTGAAATGGCGGTGTGTGCTTACATTATGCAGTTACCTTGCAGATGGATAGAGAATGTCTTTGCTAGCACAATGAAGGAAATGCTGCAATAGTATTATGTTTTTCAATAATAGTTCCTTTAAAATCAGCACTTGAAAAGCGGTGAAGAGTGGAGATCTAAAAATTAGAGAAGTTAGCGAACAGTAGAAAAGCCAAATAAATGGTAAAATGTTCAAAGCTGTATGTTTAGAAAGTAATTAGCACTAAATACTTCCAAAGATAAAGTTTCTTTAATTTAAGTGTGCCCAGTCCACAATACAACTCATATCAGTGTGGCTTTCGTTTTTTCGAGTCCGAAACTTTATTTTCCTCAGTGAATCTTTTGCACATATTTTATCTTTTCCTTGCCGCTCCTTTTGCGCTATCTCTGACCAACTTTTCGCTTGCCTTTCGCAGTTTCGCTTTAAGTTGGCTTTAATCACGGCCCGCATATGCATGTGGGTAAATGCACTGGCGCACAGATACGGCCATATGCATATAGCTTGTGTATATATGTATGCCCATATATATACATATATATATGTATGTAAATGTATGTATATATATACACCGACAAGTCTGACAAGCCCGATTTTCCACTTCTCCGCCACTCTTCTGTCTCAATAACTTTGGGCTTTGCATTTTCGTTACGTTTCGTATGCAGCTTTCGCATTAGTCTATCTCGCTCGCACTGCGGATGGGGCTGGGAAAATGAGGCGGTGGACGGGGTGCCACGCCCCTCTGCTCGCTTGTTTAATAGCATCCGAAGTTGCTGTTGTTGTTCTTGTCGATGGTACGTGTTGGGAATGTAGGACATTGTTATGCAGGCAGGCGGCACAAAAGGAAGAGCAAATGAGTGCGACAGAGACGGGGCTAGTGCGGGGCGGTAAGGCGCGATGAGGTGGGAAACAAGGGGGGTGTGGCAGGAGTAGGCCAGCCGCATGGCACGAAATGTGCAACACAAAAGTTTTCGTCATTATTGGCTTATGAGGTGAAATTTATTGCAGCATAATTCAATGGAAGACGGCAACGATCGCGGCGTCTCTTTCGCACTCTGTCGTCTCTTTCTTTGTCTTTGGGTCAAGCAGAAGGCAATAAAATGAAAAGCAGACAATAAAATGCGTTGGAATCGAGAAATAGTTCCCTACAGTTCTCTACTATTTAATAAGTTAGTTATACTTTTAACTCCACTTGCATAAATACCTTTTTCGACAAGCTTTTCGACTCACTAATTTCTTTGTACATTTTCTCATTTCAGCACGGAGACCTTTTTTAAGACAGAAAAGCCTAGAGAAACTAATAATAAAAACTTTCGAATTATTATGAGAATCTTCTATATTTGAAATATTTTCAAATTCAAATTTAAACAACTTTATTCTTAATGAACTAATTGATAATTAATTACATAATAGTAAACAAAGCTCAAATAGACTGAAATAGAGTCCAAATATATTACGAAAGTAAAATGCAATTAATTCAACATATCATATAAATTAATTAGAACAAATTGCATTTAAGTTATTAAAAAGCAAGATCAAGCAAAACAAAGCAAAACAAGCGTATAATTAAACAAAAACAGAGAAAAAAAACACAGGGCTGCAAATCCAATGAACAAAAGTCAAAAATAAACACGAAAAGAGGCGAGAATTAAGTGAACAGATATAAAAAAGCAGATCAAAGTGCAAAAAGTGTGTGGTGGCTTCATCGCGAAGAACAATAACCCCTCTAATACTGCATAATTAATTTCTTTCAAATACTCCGTTTAGTTCGCGTTTCAATGCAATTCAATAAATTCAATAAATTAATATGTTAAATCCAGCAGCCAGAGGAACGGCGACATAAATGGATCATCAATCGTAGAGGCAGCCGAAAAGAAATCAAGGTAAATAAATTGAAATTCCTCCAAGATCTGCGGGATTATTTGTAGTAATTTTACGGAATTTAAGACATGCAATGGATGGAATGGGATTTTCCTGGGAAATGTATGAGAGGTCATGGCATTGCCCACTATCTTGCCTCTCTCTCTCTCCCTTTCTATCTCCCTCTATCTCACTCTCGTTTTATTCTCAACAAGTGCCTGTTCCCCCAGGGTTCTATTCTTAGACAAACGATGCCTTCCCCTGGTCCCGCCATTCAAATTGTCTTTATTTATTTGTTGCTGCCGCCCGTTTGTTTGGCTCCTTGTGAAAAATGATTTCTTAATGAGTCGCAACTGTGCGGTAGATTGAACAGAAGAAGGCCCACGAAAAAGATTTTGGAATAGATTGGCATAGATCATCGTAAGTATTACACTGACAAATGGGTGGAAAAAGTGAAGTGATGCCTGCGAGTGCAAAAGATATCGAACAAATAGAATATATGAAGTGCAAAAGCCCGTTTAAAATTTCAATATCTTCAAGAAAATTGCCACACATCAGCTTTTGATACGTTCGTCTTAAATTCAATCGAATTCAGCAAAATTGTCAACTGTGGCTGCGAAAACTGACTGACGAAAACCACAAATTAGCAGCAAATAGCTGAAAGGAAGTTGAGATTTCGGGGAATACTCGAATACTCGTATAAGTGAAAAATCAAAAAATCACATACACTTCGAGGAGCACACGGCGCTTCATTAACATCATTCCACTTTCGTAACTCAATTTGAAAGCTGAAAATTCGTGGCACATGTGCGACAGCTCAGGAAACAAGCTAATTTCGGAATCAGACTCAGAATCCTGCACACACACACACCCACACTCACACACACACACACACACACACACATACGGATAACGCTGACGAAGCGAAACCAATTTCAGCACTGGAAAATCGAGCAAAAAATCATAAAAAGGAGAATGATTTCTCTTCTTTGTGGCCATTCATCGGGACTCATTCATAGAGCAATCAGGAGAATATGGAGCGGGGTTAGCACTAATCAAATCAAAGAGTTCGAAGCAGCTAAAAAAGACACTTCCGAAGGGGAAGGCAGGCAAACAAACTCGAGACAGGAAATGAGGAGCCATGGTAGGTTTTCTTCAGTCAGCCAACTGAGAAGATAAAAAGCCCTACATCCCATCCATGTACATATAAATATCAATAATAACATATATTTCAAAATGTTTCCAGCAGAGTCAGTTAAGTTTCGCTCACTTCTATGCAGATGGCAGCTAATAGAAATGAAAAGAAAAAGAAATCAAATGAAAGAAATTAAAAGTTCGTTCATGCCGCGGCCTACTCCACCTTTTGGGGGCAATAAAAAAGCTCGTTTATAAAACAAACATGCCAGCCATGTTTTCCCTGCCTTGTCACTCGGCGGCTTGTAAGACTTTCCAGCAGCTTCACGCCCTCTTTTCCATGTGCGACCCCCGCCCCTCACATGATTTTCCACTTGACTCGGGCGGCAATAAATACAATGAAAATCCCTGCATTCAAGAACAACGAGTTGCGTTCAAATTTCTAGGCGAATTCCAGGAATGAAGTGGTGCTCATATAAATTAATGAAGATTGCCTGAATTATGAGTTTATTTATCTTATAAGTCCTTAATTACATTTCGTGGAATTGACTTTGTCTCCCTTTTTTTTCTTTTTTTTTCAAATTTAATTTGGTGCTGCCTTTCACTTGTACCTGGAAATTTATTTATATCTGTATCTGGTATAGGTATATATTTATACATACATACTTTTTAGTAAAAAATATATTATTCGCATTTTTTGAGTAACATTTATATTTTTAAGCTACTCTGTAATGTATGGCTGACATTTCCATTTCATATAATATATAGTTGTGTTTGGAATGCAGCACACTCGAAGATTACACAAAATTCGGTTCGGAACTCTGTTTTCTTGTTTGCCCAACAATTTGGCCGCCGGGGAAACACCTTTCAACGCTGTGTGAAAATCCCCAACATGTGTCCCATTTCTGCTGGGGGCGTGGCACGGAGTGCTGATGGATTTTTAGTTGTTACGGTCGCCGAGTGCCGTTCCTAAGGGCGTTGCGCATACGCCCCGTGGGATGCCAATGCCATAACCCTTTTAATGCGCTTCCATATTTTACGCCGCCCACACAATTTGTATTCATCAGACGTAGATTTCTGGGCTACGATTTCAGTTGTAATTAATTTTAATGCAAACATTTTTGCGGCTTGAGGCGGCATTTCATTTGTTCCCGTTTACCGCTTGATGTTGCTAATTTTTATGAGCGTAATGATTGATTGATTGATGGATGGATGGCTGAACGAACGGCTGCAGGGGGTCGGGTATGAATCCAAATGAATGCTGATGGTTCGGTTGAGTGAATTGCTTTTTGATAGATCACAAATATGTCAGCGGGGGTGAAGAACGGGCCAGAACGGCCCCGGTTCATTGTTCGTTGTTGTTGGGCGGACCAAATGGAAATCGGAATGGAAATTCAATAAAAAAAGACAAACGAAAATAGCATCGAAATTCCGTTTATGAAGCGCAAAAATGGAACAGCGACAACTCAAATTGGATTAGCCTCATTAGCCAAACTAAGTTCACAAATACTAAAATAAAATAGCGATAACTGCGGTGGCGCACTTATTTACGAAATCTAGCGAAGAAGGCATTTTAAACAATAGAAAAATACGTTTAACTATTTTAATAGAATTTAACAAGAGCGTTGACCTTTCTCTCGCTATAAAAATTAATATTAATATGTATATTAACAAATTTATATGAACTACAACTATTTCGAAAGCTTACTCGCCGTTTTCTTAAATCCATGAACTTTGCAACTTTATTGAAAAACACACTTTAACCTCGCTTTTTTAACACGCCGTGAAGCCATTTTCTTTGTCCCGATATCAGCGTTTTGCTGAACTTTTTGGCTTTGGCCAAACAAATTGTAAATTTAATTTGGGCCCCAAAAATAATTGCCACATGTGGAAAGCGGCACAAAGGAAGTTCAGTTGCAGTGGAATGCATTTGGTTTGCGTCTCGCATAAAGTTAAACTCTCATTTTTTGCGCCACAACGATCACAATAAATAAAACTCTTTTTCCAACAGCAGAGGCATGAATAAATTTTACACAGCGAATGCCTGAATGGGTGGGAAAACTGAGACACATTTGACAAGTTCATAAATTATCAGGCATGGCAGAAAAATGTGTGTAATTTTTTTGATTGTTGCAAATTTTTCATTGAAAGCCATTCGCCCGCCTTCGTTCCCACTCCTTTAAAATGTATTAAACACAATATAAATGGCTGAGAACATTTCCATTTTAAATGGGGCGTGGCAGGCACTTGCAAGGCAGCAAATAAATAAAGGAAAGTTTCGCTGCCGCAAAAAATATAAAGAAGAGAATAAAAACTTGTGTACAGCGCATAAAAAGCAACAATAAAAATCCAACAAAGTGAGACACAGCCACCAAAACTATCGCCAAGTATAGTTATCCAGTTTCCCGAAAAGAGAAGCCCCAACGTATAGTACAAACAAAGCTGGTAGAAGGCGATTTGGGGGAAGAATTGTAAGTGGAAATAATGGCCAATGCGGCGTATGCGCGATTTAAATTTTCATTTCCAGCACGCCATTACAAAAAAGCGGGCTGAACCGGACCTTAAAGTATACAAAGATTTCTTGCAAAAGGGAGCAATAGATTATAAAAAGATTCCATGGAAACTGCGGGGATTTTATATAGGGTACAGGGGACAAGCGAATCTATAAATCGTGTTATGCACCAAATAAATTGGGAAGACGAATAAGAACGGCATACAAACAATTTACTTTGAATTGCTTTTGGAACTATTGAGTTCTGATTTTAAATGTTGGTCTGTAAAAATAAATTAAATCTTTTATCTAGTGAATAGGAGTATGTTTTATGGGAATTGTAATTAATTATTTTTCTTGAAGTTTCTGAAACACATATTCTTTCTACCTTAAAGTAATATTCCACGTTCCTTTCTCACACAACTTCCCAATTTTGTTTCCATTTTTCAACTACTGTAATATTCCTATTGCTTCTGTAAATCTGTAATTTTACTCAATTTCGAACCCGCTTGACTTCTTCATTTATCAATCATCCGCCCAGTTGCACTTGGATGACTTCATATGCAAATAGTTTGCCCTAAGTGAATATTTTCTAATGTGTTTTGCGCTCGCTTCTGGGGATGGAGCCTGGTCAAAAGCCTTTCAAGTGAAATGCATTTGCCCCTTTGGCCAGGCCAGCTTTTTTTTATTTCCCCAACCTTAGCCCCATCACTATCGCATATATACAAAATTTTTGAGGGTCATTTTTCTTAGGGGCAAAACAAACTTCTTGCCGCCCCATTTTCGTTGCTGCTCCTTAACTATCTTATGGGGTAAAAAATGAATCGGGCACCGCACACACACACACACACACACATATACACATACACATACATATACGTATGTGAAGTGGTTGCCTATATGGCATACAATGAATAATGGAGGCCGGGGGTCCTGGAAACCAAAAAGAACGAGATGCCGTAGCTGAAGCGTTGACAACTATAGAAAATATTATAAGGATATGCGACCATAAAGCAAAAGGAGACCAGGAACAACGACCAGCGACAACGAACGTCGCCGGGGAAGACAAATAAAAGAGAAATCGTTTATTGCAAAAGAGCCCATAAATTGATTTTTTCAAATAAAAATAAAATATCGACACACGAATGGGGGGAGCACCAGCACCACCAACACCACCAACACCACCATCACCCGAGAGTCAGACAGATAAAATAAGCCATCTACCATAAGGAGTTGGGTGGTGTTGGGTGCTGGGTGTTGGCTGTTGGCCTGATGGGCTGTTGGGTGGAAAGGACTAAGTGAGATGCTGCCAAGATACACGACTCAATAGCCTGCTTGTGGTCCAAAAAGAAGCCGCCTCCAAGACGCCATGGAAAAAAGAAGAAAAATCCACGCCAGAGAGGAGAAAAGAAATGGCCAGAAAGAGTGGAAGATAGTTGGGGTAGCAGTACGTAGGAGATGGCTGATGGAGAAACATTGTCCTCGGCGTCTTTGTCGTCATCAGAGATTCGCCTATGTCCTTTTTGGCCAAGGTATATTGTCTCCCAGCCCATTTTCCCATTTTCTCATTTAAGTTAAAAACTATTAGGCGGCGCACCCACAAAGCCACCCACTGTAGTAGTACATAAATTAGATGAACCCACACATTCACCCAAAAGAAAAAAAAACCGGGACGACGCAGTTTCCTTTGGTGGGGGTTGGATGAATTTTTATTAAAAACTATGGCCGTCTCTTTAATAAGGATGTGAACGGCACACGAACACATGGAAGCACGGGAACATAAATAAGGACACACACAGACGGCATTTATCTAGCCCAGAAAAAATGATACAAAAAATGGTAAAATGGTAGAGGAGGCAGTGCTAAGTTGGTAGAATGGGCGGCAAGATAGTTTTCCGCAGGAGAGAGCTGGTGGTTACATAAGAAGGATATTTGATTCCATTTCAGTTCACTTCATTCAGCAGAAGAAATATGTTATACTCTGTGGATTTTGGCGTTGCTGGTAGTTTTTTTTTGGCCTCATTTCAATGGAAAACAAAATTTAGTTCATCAATTTGAACTAGAACCCTGCTAATGATCGCTGATTACCCAGCTGAAATTTGTGTAGGAAATTGATTATGAATTATTTATAATTGTCCCGTACAACACCTTTTATAATACAGATCGTTTCTAATGCGCGTCTTCCCCACTTGCCCGTTTTAGTTTTCAAACTTGGTAGCCGCAGCTCTGCCATCTTTCAATCCCACAATTCCCACCATAATCCTGCTCTAGAAAGAAAAAACCACACTCTGCTCCAGTGTCGTTGGTTTCTCCGCCCATAACTCGCAACATAAATCAATTTGGCCATTTATTTAGCAGCAGCCAGCAGGCAGCAGGCGACATTTGCATTTGCTTATTAAAAGCGGGGCGAGAGACAAAGAAGATGGAACGGGTAGTCGTGACAAATATATTTCACAATTTTAATTGGCCAAACAAACTTGAAGTTTTGAAGTTGGAACCGAGTTGAAGTTGAGGCTAAAACTTGATTCCTTTCTTCATTCGCTGCATTTTCTGTGTTCTGTTTCTTCGTCTTACGCTGTCGCATCTTCATTGTATTCATATACCCTTTTGTTTCGAAGGCATGACTATTATAACGTGCAGCTTGGAATCGGCTCACTGGTTTCTGGAGCTTTTGTTACCCAAAATGTGTGTTTTTTGTATGCATTTTAAAACCAATAAATAGATCAGTTAGATACCAATTTGCATTACACGTAAAGATCTATTTACGGCTTAGTTTACGGCATTGTAATTGCGACTCGCTGCTGATTCTGGACGTGCAACATGGAATTACATCTGCATTTGGTAATCTAATGTACTCTGCTTAAATTTAATCCATATTCGGTGGCCATCAAGTGTATTTGAAAGTTGCAGAGCAACTAAACTTTCAGTTGGCCTGTTTTGTTTGCTACTGGCAAGGGAAAAGTTTTCAATCCAAAAGGCAGGTTGGCTAAATTAAAAAGAGTGCGTGGATGGAGCGGAGTGGAGATACATTGGCGGCAGTTCCAACTTGGCCATAAAGTTTATCGCCAAAGCAGAGACGGGCGCATCTGCCGGAGAATCTCGATGCTCTTGGATATTCAAGCCTGGAGAGTCTGGGGCAATCATACATCCATATCCTCATGTTATTTAACGATGCCTTTTATGTGCAGCGCGAAATGCAAAAAGGATTAAAAGTCATCCCACTCAGCCTTCAGCCCGGTATCCTTCAAGTGGCGTGAAATTTGGCACTTGAGTGGCGTTTCTCGGTCTTTACGTAACTTTTAACTAAACTGAAAGCACTTTTGTGTGGGCGTGCTAAAATATTAAAAAATATCGTTTACTTCCGGATCTCATAAAGTGTCATAGTGGCTTTCCATCCCTACTTCGGAAAGCGTTGGCTTTAGCCACAAACCTTTTCGCTTCGATAAGTAGCCTTTGATTTAGTTGTCATGAATTTCATTTGATGTGAAAGGAATATGATATTTCTATAAATAAATTGTCAGCAGGGAGCCACATCAAAGTGTAATGTCCTTCTGAATTCGATTTTTAATTTAACATTTTATGTTTGCGAATCGGGCAGACGAACTTTTGATTTGTGTGGCTTAATAATATGTGAGGAACTATTTCATGATGACAAGAATTTTATTTTATTTTATATTTAAAGGGCTCAAAGAGTTAATAACTGACAATGTGACCCTCTGCTTTTTTATATCGAATACCCTCACCCATTGAAGCAATACTCGTTGGTATTTCTGTGTCCACTGAATATTGCTTTTTTCTTTTACATATTTCCCATGCATTTTCATACACTGTTTTTTTTGCTCTTTGCCCCCTTTGCCGCTTGGTTTATACTCTTTGCATTGGCCAATTACGTTGGGTAAAAGCAAACGGAACGAATGCCAATTGGTTGCCAGATAAAGAATGCAACTGCAAACTGGGATTCAGATTCAGACTCGATTCAGATCGGCACTGACGCAGATACCCAGATACCCAGATACGCAGACACTCAGATTCGCAGATACCCAGATACGCAGATACGGCTACAAATGCCAGCGCGGGTATATTTTTTAATATCACAAATGGAAGGAATTATTATTGAAATATTTGCAAGGCACAGATACAATTGAGGCGATGGCAGGAGGAGTAAGACTCCTTCGTGTCCTTTGGCTCCTGTTTCAGTTTCCGTTTCAGTTTCTGTTTCAGTTCCTGCTCCAGACCGAGATGACATTATTTATGGCAGCTAGTGGAGTGGAGACAAGTGTCCTCCAGCGGTCTTCCCCCTGGCAATTAAAACGCCAAACTAATTAGATGAATTCTGTGTGATTTCCGTATAATTAAATTGCCCATTTGAGTGAAGTCGAGTAGAGTGGAGCCTCCATTCAGCTGGAAGATACTTGATTTCTAAAAAGAAGGAAGCAACTTTAATGCTTACGGAAGGTTGAGGGAAAGATTTGTACATGGGATGAAATGAGAACAAATTTTATAGAAATGTGTCAGCATTGACTAATTGGCTGTAGCTGACTATTGAATATTCGACTAATTGGCTTAACTTAACTTAACTTAAATTATTTTCACCGCAAAACTACAAATATTTCTATATATATTTTGCCATACCATAAAACTCTAGTTATCAGGCAAATGGGAGGTAAAAGGAAACTTCATTTATTTTTACAGAATACTCGTACGTGCCGTTTAATATCAGCTTTATGTCTTTCAGTGTGTGAAGATGTTTTACAACATTTATAACATGCTAACTATACACAACACACGGCTGGGAGTTTCCACAGCCACCCACTCGACGCTTAAGTTTTCGGTACTTAACGTAATTTCCTTTTGCTGGCAACTTTTCCACCCACTTTCCGGGTGGAGGGGTGGCTTATTTTTTGTTTGGTGGGCTGGGTGGTCGGCTCATGTTGATGGAGCCTCTAGTTGAGCCAAAGATAAATAAGCAAATAGGCAAATAAATCTTCATTTCAACTTCTTGTGAGGCTTTCTAACTTTTTCTCAGCTGCCCAGTGATGCTGCTGCTCCACCGCCTCATGCCTTTTAAGTTTTTGCGTTTCGCTTCCATTCCATCCTGCATCCTGCATTTGCCCCCTGAGCTCCTTGTGCTTCTTAGCCAATTCAAAATTTCCAACTTACGCTAGTAAATTGTTCGGGTAACATGCACTTAAGTATGCCGTACCCCACTCCACCCGCCGCCGGAAACACCCCCTGATTTTCCTGCTCTTATTTTTGGAACCCGCAGCTGGAACATGTGTACCATGCACACGGTTCTGTCTCTCGACCCTGTTCTCTTTGCTCTTGCCATTAAAAGTTGAGCCCTGCAGGGCGAAAGTTTTCCCCGAAAACGCTTAGCCCTGCTAACCAGCCATCCAGCCATTCTGCCAACCAGCCACCCAACCACCCACTTTTCCAGCTTTTCATTTTTCGGTTCTTCATTGTTGGAGTATTTTTGGTATTTTACTTTGGTATTTCATTTGCGTTGTCTTCCCTCTTATTTGTTCTTGCCATTCCGTTGTCAAGTGCAACATTTTGGGGTTGCAATTGGGAAAATTTTCAAGTGGGGAGCGGTGCTGAAAATGGGGCCGTGAGTGATATGTAGGTGACACGGCAAAAAGAGGAGGGAAAACTTTGCTGGCCGTAAGTTGAGTGTCAGGCTTCGGGAACTAATTAACATATCGAGTAGCACAATTAGGTCAGCCACTGAGATGGATAAATTATTTAATCGCGGGCCCAGTAAAAAGTTTTCGAATTAATATTTTACCTGTTTAGATTGGCTGAGATAATTGAGATAAACTGTTTAAAATAAGTAGTAACTGTTACATTTGCATTTTTCAACTTAAGTCAACGGATGGTTTATAAGTTCGGTTTCTCTAGGGAATCCACACAAGTTTCCCCATTTCTCTGGTTAGTGAGTTGCATTGATTTAAATGTAATATGCCCAACGTCAGCAGCATGGCGAAATTTGATTACAAACATAAAAGTTTATTTGTTCCCCTCAGTTATTTTTCGTTGGCTTGTTGGTTCGTCGTTGTTGCCAGTTTCAAATGAAACTTCACCTTGCCTTAACACTAATTTCATTTTGCAGGTGAGCCTGCTCAACTATTCAGCGAAAAAGATGGGAGTAGCACTTCTGCCTTGGTTGCAATGCCCCCCGCTAGAAATGCCCTCTAGTGTTAATCTAAGAAAGGTATATGGTCAATCAGAAATTGGTAGAAGCGGAAGCGACTTTTAGTAAAAGGTCGAGTGTCAAAAGGTCGAGTGTAAAGTAGTAAATATCTTTTTTAACCCTCAGGCACTAAAGCCATTCATATTTTGACCATATATTTACCCGTAAAGTTATGAAAAGTACCAATACAATACCTTTTGAGTAATTTTCAATGCAATGGGTATCAAATAGTTTATTCCATTTCCTGCTGCTTGACCCGTTTTCGTCATAATCCGTCTGTCTGCTCTTCTAGCCGGAGTCATTCACTCAGTCAGTCATTTATTCAGTCATTCATTCGTACACTTCCTGCATACCTTTGCATATTTTTACAATTCAGCGGAAAGTTCACTTCGCTCTCGCGCTCCTCGCCACTTCCTCTCGCTTTTCCGCTTTCCCGCTTTTCCGCCGCCGCCGCCGTCGTCGTCGCCGTTGTCTTTCTTCTTCTACAGCTTTGTGTCCTCGGCTTATGTCAGTAAACTGTAAATATTTAATTAATTTGCATGGATATTTTTTTATGCCAGCTAAGTTGAGTTTATTAGTCGCGCTGAGATGATGGTGGCTCCGTGTGCTGGTGTGCATAGTACGTGTGCTTTGCCCCCGCTTTTCCGCTTTCCCGCCTTCCCGCCGTTCTGCTTTTCCTCTTTACTCTGCTTGGTTTCCCCCGCTTTGCGGCTCTGCATAATTTTACCAAGCTCTTTAAATGCGTACACGTGTGTTGTGTGCCGGTGTTAAGTTTGCTGTTTCGCGCGGACCACCCTCCCCCCGCCACCCTAAAGAAAAGAAAAACCTGTGACTCGGAAAATGACCACAGCTGTAGGACCATTTTCTGTTCGCCTTTCTTGAGCTTGCGACAGCACTTGACCAACCGACGGAAATGGTAGGGTGTAGCACGGAAATCGCAGGACCTGCACTTTTGACAAGAAAAATGTTGTTGCACTTTGTTCAATTCAATTTTTAATAGTATCAAATGATAACTTTTATATCTCACATAATAGGTAGCATAACTGTGTTAATCTTATGTGTTTTAAACTTTTTCGGCAATCTAAAAATGCAAAAACATATTCCCTACGCAGCACAACTACGCCAGAAAGGTCTTTTGAGACCCCACCTCCTGTCACCCCACAGTCCTTTTCATCCGCCCCGCCCCCCCATTTTCCATTTTCCACTTGGCACGCTCTTGTGCGTTTGTCCGTGTTCATTATAGCGGTTAATCTGTTTGTTCTACTCCACTCGTTGTTTGGGTTTCACTGACAAAGTTTGCCCAAAAAAAGAAAAAAACAGAGCCCAAAAAATGGCATTCCTTTTTGCTCCATTTTTCCGTTTTTTATTTGAGGTGAGTGTGTTTTTTCCCGTTTTTAATAAGCTTTACTGGATGGTCAGGTGCAAAAAATGAAGCGAAAGTGTTGGTCACTGGACGGGGGTCTGATGGACAAAATTCGGTAGAGGGGGGTAGATTTTCCGGGGCAATCAGCTGCCTGGCACGTTGTTGACATCCAAATAATGGCTTTGGGGCGGGGGGAAGCTGGAAAATGCGGGGCTGGTGCGGTGAAAATGGCCAAAAAATGGAAGCTGTTATGCGGCAACAATGCAAACATATGCTCAGGCTACACGCGGAGAAAATGTACTGTGGCTTAGGATTGAAAACACATGAAAATTTAAAGAAAGCGCACAAGCTTTCCAAATTGAAGCCCCCTGAA